>NC_056739.1:1893034663-1893334663 GCF_019279795.1 Protopterus annectens | reverse complement strand
TGGTTTTGTTTTAATCTCATAGGTCAGAATGAGTGCTGAGCCTTTATAAGGGAAATATGTTTAC
Organism: Protopterus annectens; assembly: GCF_019279795.1. Taxonomy (NCBI): domain Eukaryota; kingdom Metazoa; phylum Chordata; order Ceratodontiformes; family Protopteridae; genus Protopterus; species Protopterus annectens. Next base: position 1,893,334,599 of record NC_056739.1, on the reverse strand, counting down.
TTGCCTATTGTAAGATATGACAAATGTAGTCAATGTTAACAGTTTTAACCATCCAGCTATAAATGCCTTTGTGTACTTATTCGGTGTGATACTTCAAGCCTTGTGGACTGCTCCCATATATTTGCATGATACTGTCATTATTGATTGACACAAACTTTTGGATAGAGATGAAATTAATGTTGTGTGCCTGTTTAATTAGCCAAGTAATTTCTTGCTAGGTGCTTACTAATATCTGAGTCTTGCAGTCTGTTTTTCATAAATAAAGTGAATGTTTGGATTTCAACCTTAAACTTTGCATTTAATGTTTAGAGACTTTATTTACATATGTTTCTAATTATGGTAACAATGGGAGGGCTAGGCATCTTCAAGCTATTAATAGGTTCAGTTGTAATATTCTTTGGATCATTTTAGGAAGTGAAATGATTGTATTGGTTTTAAAGGGCCTAGAGATCACATCCAATTACATGTGTTCTACACAGTTTTAAAAGATTACATGCAAATGTGATATTTATTTATTATTTGTTTACTGGGAATGCCTGACTGAGATAGAGCCCATTTAGAGTGGAGGCATGGGGATAAATGCACCAGATGCATGTCTTTGGAATGTGGGAGGAAACTGGAGCACCTAGAGGAAACCAACACAAATGCAGGGAGGACATGTAGACTCCATACAGAAGGCACCCCAGCCAAGAATCGAACTGGAGAGCCTCTTGCTGTAAGGTGACAATGCTAACCTTTGTAACACACAGAAAGAATCAAAGTTAAAGCATGTCATGCAGTATCAATGTTTGTAAAATATTGGAAAAGTTGGGAGAGTGGCAGTTGTGATAAGTGACCCATAGCAGGAATTGTCTATATTTCTTAAATTCGCTAAAAATAAACTTTTTTTATAGTGAATACATCTATATTTATATTTATATTTATATCTATATATCTATAGCTAACCAACTACACACACAAATACACACACACACACACACACACACACACACACACACACACACAGACACACACAAACACACACACACACACATATGCATGCATGTCTATGTATATATTTGGCATTTCTGGTTACCAGTATTTATTGGAGCTCTGAAGTGGATCAACTGGTTCCAGTGCTGTGTTAATTGATAGCATACCCTTGGTGGCCTATCACACTTATTTGTGGTAGTGGTGAGGATTCCAAAACATGATCTCATGGTCATCACACATATTATTGTCACCGAGCATAACTGCAAATCTGTGCCATCGCCATACATACAATACAACCTGTAAATGTTCACTACCATTAGAAATGTAGGGATTTTGGAGTAAGTGTGTCATACTATCAATCTTTTACTTCCTCAAGTTTTACAGGTCATTGTGTCCTCTCACTATGTGAGCAGTAGATGCATCTCTCACAATGTCTCGAGAAAAAAATTGGCATCACAGTCTGGCTTAGTTATGAACTTTAAAAAAAAATGTAATTTCACTTCAAAGTATGCCGTGCAATGCCTTGTAAAACATTTATAGCAATCGCAGCTTAGCCTAACAATGGAATGCCTACATTTGGTTATTGCTTTGGTCAGAAAAAATGACAGTTTAGTAGATGTTAATTTCCAGCCATTATAAGATTTCTCAGGGAAAGAGGGTAATAAATAGAAGAAAATGAATTTACCCTTCTTGGAAGAAATTCATTATAATAAACATATGATCATTCCCAGATCCCTTTTCTTTAGTCAAAACTTATTTAAGATATGTCTCACCCCTAATTTATAAAAACTGCAAAGTTTATGAATCTTTATTAAGAATCAAAGCCTAGGTTTGCCCAGATAACCACTTTATGCCCTACAGCCTTTGTTTGTCAAATTCCCCCTCTGAGAATAAACCAAACCTTGATGGTGCGGTTAGCATTAGCACCAACACATAGACAACTTAGAGGACTTCATGCGAGTTTAAGATTATGAGATCCTTGTGATGGGTAAAAAAGTAAGTAATTTGTAAATTACAGAGAGATTTATGATAAAGAGGAGTGAACATAGTTTTCCTAATAAGCTTTCAGATTCTAAACTTATTGTAATAGATTCATGCCTGGTACACTGGAAAAATTGGATAGCAAATGATATTATTTTTAGATAAACTTTTACTTCATTAAAACAACACTTGTTTAACAGGCTCACAATGTCAAGGCAATTTGGACAGCACAAATTGTAATTCTGATAATATCAACAACTCATATTAATTTTTACAAACTTATATCTATACTATTATACAATTAGGTGAAATACTGCCTATTCTGATTTTGTCAGGGTTTGGCTTGGTATAGTCCTGCCTTTTCATATTTTACCATCTGCTTGTGAAGAAAACTTAGGTGGGACCATTTGTTATTAAGCCAGGGGACACATGCTAATTACTTGGAAGAAGTGGTAGCATTGCTCAAACCTGTTTTTTACCACTTTTAAATGCATGTAGTAATAAAATATAACCCAGTTTAGTCTGCATCAAAGAGGTATTATTTCCTCAAAACAGTTCTGAAGATGCCTACACTCCCATAGCTCCATATTTACTTATGGTGTGATAATGTAAGAATGTTAAAGAAACATGGATGCACATTAAAGAAAATGCCACTTTGGCCCTATGTCAGCCTAGCCACCTTGGATGATACTAGTTTCTGGTTTTCAGGTACAAACCCTGAGCAATTGCATTGATACAAAATGGCATTAAGTTGGTTGATGCAACTTTGTTAGTTCATTGTAACCATTGTCTTTACATTTTGGAAATTACTTGAGTGTGATGTTTGTAAAAATGAAAGGAATTTTTAGAAAAACAAAATAAAATAAAATTAGGACTTCAGAAACATGAGAGATACTACACTGACTACTGAAATGTTTATTTTTACTGCTAATCTTCTTTATTCTAAGGCTTGGACCCCTTTTTCCATAGGAGCTATATGGAAAGAATATGCCGATAATTAACTGGAACAGTGTTTAAATTTCTTGCAGACAGCTGAGCTGCTTGTTTTACCTGCTACTGTTTATGTATCTGAGATAGCATATCTTATTTATTTATATCCTTTTTCCATGTCATATTGTGTATGCATTTTCTCATATATAAGACTTTTTGCAATTATAGAGAAATTTGCATATAATATTGTTGTAATATTAAACTGTTAGTTGAGTAAAGGCTATTTATGTTGTTATCTATGCAGCTTATTTCTTCTACATTTTGTAATTATCCAGTTGCCAAAATAAGTATGTTTAACAAAAGAAAAAAATAAGTGCCATTAGACTTTTCAAAAGTAAGTGGCTGTGATATTTTCTGTTTACGAAGTGTGATTATTATTCCCCCATATAACACACACACAACAAACATGCTGATTTATTAAGGCATGAAATAAATGTTCAAATGTTTTTAACATGTTTAGTAAACATTCATTTGATAAAATCCATTGTCAGGATGAAAGCACTTATTGTGTAATTATACTTTAATTATTAAGGGTTCAGTGAAGCTTTGATGTTTGCTGTAGCTTCATTGTTTATTTTTTTGGTTTAGAAGCAGTCTGGTGGGTCTATTTTTTACTTGTGCCTCATTTTATCCTAGCATCCATGATCCTTTTCATGTATTTTAGATGAAGTTCTAAAACAAAAAAATATGCAATACAAGAGAGTCATGTAAAATATAAGACTTCACTGATGGTTTGATTATAATTTCTTTGGATGGTCAAACATTTTTTGCAGTATATCCTAGATTTGTTATATACTTAGAGTACTGACATAATTACCAAAAAGAATACAATTATTTACTTTAATCATAAGAACTTTAAATATCCATATTCAAGAGACAATAGTCTCCTGACACAATCACTTCCTTTAAGAGGCTTGAGTATTTTGACAAATGACAAAGTCAACTTTTGAGGCTAATGTTCCTTAAGTTATTAGAAGCTTCTATACCTTTTGAGTTACATTACATTATATAACATCTACAGATTGATCTAGTAAGGTTCTTCTGCATATGGCATCAATTAAATCACATGTAGAATATTGCAGAATTCTTTTCATGAATAATATGACCTGCATTACACATTAGAAGATGCCCTAAGGCAATGCACAAAGAAAATTAATTATATTTGATTTATAATTCACAATAAGTAGAGAGCTTCAGCTTGCATTCTATGTTTTGTAAGTCAATAAGGATAGAAGCTAATATAAAACAATTTAATGTGTCTTCTGTGTGCATTGGTTTTCATCTGTTGCTCGAGTTTTCATTCATATTCCAAAGACATTCTAATAGTCAGAGTGGAACTCCTCTAAATTGACATTATTTAATTATTTATCTATATGTTCATGAAGAGTCTGTATATATATATATATATATATATATATATATATATATTACAGATAGAGAGATAAATGTGTGTGTGTCTTTCATCTTTGAATGTTTCTTCATGTCTGATGCCTTGTGGGTACCAGTATAGGCTCCAACTTGAACAGTATAAACTAAATATGAAATAATGAATGAACAAATATAGTTCATGCAAAGGTTCCTTATCATTGACTCCATTGTGTGTTATGCAAAAATGACTCCACAATCTGCTATGAATTCTAAGGGGCAATGATATGCAGTCTGGGAAAAATGCAAAAGCACTTGCATATACAGCATGTGAAATGATGTACAATCCAATCAAACATATGTGGAAAAGTTATGTAAAATTGTATACATGAATGAAAGATTAACCAGCAGAAATAAATGACGAAAGACATATGAACCTATTTGTACATAAAGCGATCACTCTGGATTGAAAACAAAATACTGTATCACGTTTTGATTGCCTTACAGTATTATGGTTTTCACTGTGACTATTCTGAGTCTCCCTCTCTTTGTTGCTTTTTGCCTTACAATGTCCAGCCAAATAAAAACTGATTCTGTTCTGCTGGGAATTATTTTTTTTGAGAGGTTTCATTGCTTTTCTCCATTATATTATACTTCTTATAAATAACTTAGAGATGATCTATTCTTTTAATATAAATCATTATCCTACAGAATTATGCCTAGATCAACTCTAACTTGTCTGCAAGAATTATAATAACAAATTTTGAAGACCTTTAGAATAATTTGCAGTTTACATCCATATTATTTTGCTAGTAGGGAATCATGTTACCTTTTCACGCTGCTTTATGTTGCTTTTTCTAGGGCTGTGGGATTCCGTACTGTATTTATAATGGTCACAGCAATTAGTCATAATGTGGTAAAGTAAGCACTGTGGAGTCACTAAAATGTTTTTGTATTAGATGGTCTACAGTACTCTTAATTTGATAGACACCTACTATTTAAAGTTTAAAATTGTAATCTAGTGCTGCTCCCAGATTGTTAGTTGACTAGCTCTTGTAAATTGTCTGTATGTACTCTATACTTGACCTCATCAGAAGTATCTTGAGGTTTGACGGAGGGCTGAGAAGGGCAAGTTCACTTCCTCTAGTTCTAAACAAAAGGACTTGTGAAACAGTTGTTGTTATGTAACACACATCTGCAGCTGCATAAGCAACAAGCATTGACAGTTCCTGTTAGGACACATGCTGAGGTGTTATTTGCTAGGTCCCAAGAAATGGCCTGCTTCAACCTATGTTGTATTGTTTTCACTACTATCTGACATTGTACAGTTAGTAAATGACTACATTTAATAAATTATGCACCAGATGGACTAGAAAGTCCATTTGCAAAGAAAATGATATGTAGGGATTTCTTCTGCTTGTGCTTTCAACCTAATAAATACCAAGATCTTGACAGATAACATAAACGTATCACTGCAAAATAATTGGAAATGTATATGACTTGTAGATTTTCTAAGAAATAGAATGGCCAAAAATGAATATGGTGGCTAAATAGATCAAGGAAAATACAACATGATGTGGGTTGCTATAGGAAATGATTAGTGTTTTCTTAATTAATGCAATTTTGAGGAAAAGTGAAACTGTTAAACCTTGATTTCTCTTGACTGAATATGATAGACTGATGGAACTAAATAACTAAACTACATTATTAAAGGAGTTGGACTTAGTAAATGTTTTAAATTTTATTTAATAAAGGGCAACTAAACTTGTTTTGTTGTTTTTATTAAAGAGTGCATGCACAGATATGTGGGTGATAATCTTTTAAGTAGTTTCAACAAATTATGGAGTCTTATGTAAAAGCACATAAGACGGCATTCATTCATCCATTCTTTCTCTGATTTCTTAATCCAGTATAAGGCCATGAGATAGCTGAAGTCTAATCCTAGCAGTCACTGGCTTAAGTCAGGGGGAATAATCCTGAATGAACAAACACAAATCATTTCAATGTTACACAAAAGCTTGTCTGTAGACAGTTTGAAGGCATGATACTTCACCCATGTCATCTTTTAATTTGTTAGTAAGCTGGAGCACCTAAAACCCACATGGACATTGGAAGGACATGCAGGCTGTACACAAAACATGGGCATTGTGAGGGAGAAAATTGGAGAACATTTTAGAGTAAAATAGCTAGCTGCTAAATGTGGATAATATACTTGCAACTAAAGTTTGGGGAAGAAAGAAGGAATATGAGATGAAATGGTAATTGTAAGGCAAAAGATGCAACACAGGAGTTTAAATGTTACGATCACCTTGTCACATGTACGGTAACGTTTGAAAAAAGAAAAATTGGTGTGTTTTCCCTCTGATATGACGATCTTAGTTACTGATCACTTTTTTAAAGAGTCAGTCAACATCACAGCATCATAGCTGATGGCCAAACAGTCACTCTTTGAAAAAAGCAGATAACACCTTTCACCACAGTGCTGTGATGATACCTTTCACAAGAAAAGTAAGACATCAGTCACAATATTTGTCAAATAAATAGAAACTCTTTACTATTAAAAGATCTCATTTCACATACAAAACAGTATTGCAGTTTTACACAAGAGGACATATGATGCTCAAGTCTCTCCCCGGATATCTGAACAGAGCACAATGTTGTTTGTAAACAGAATAGGATGGTGGCTGAGTTCCACATGGGAGGGCTGAACAGGTGTGAGGATGGCTGTCATATTCAACATGGGTAGGTTAACTAGGATATAGGATGACATTTGCATTCTACACTGAATGGCAGACATGTGGGAATATGATGAAAGCACTTGCTCATTAAGGGGGTATAAACAGAGACTAAGTGGCATTCTTGACCTGCACTGGAAGTTTAAGTAGGGGACAGAAGGTTGTCCTAACAAGACATGCAAAGCATGATAGCAAAACCCCAAACCGCAGAAAAGTGAATAAAAAAGTGTCCTATACAACTTACAGGGGTTGTGTGGCTCTACCATGCTTCCATATATTATGTAATCCCAATTAGGAAGAAAATGTCAGCAAATTTAACACAACAACTAGCAACAAACCAGAGCCAGTTAGCATAAACTTATAAGGAACCAAAAGTAAAGAGATAGAGAGAGGAGTTTACATCTAAAATGTCTGCCTGAATCACATCTTCAGCTAAACTTAAATTTTCATTGAGTGTAGTTTTAAACTAAGCAGAGATCTAAGAGTTAACAAAGCTACTACAAGGGGGCACTCTAATGAAATCTTGGCAATTGAAATGCCTATTGTCAACACAAAGCAAAAAAAGGTAAAAAATATAAGAAAAGAACAATCTTGAACATTGCTTTTCTCCTTTACACTTCTTTCTTACAGTGGGCAGTCCCACCTACATCCCTTGATATGAGGTACAAGCCCCCCACCCCAAAACCTAGATACACTAACTCCAAGATCACAATACCTCAGAGAAAAGGGAATATTTTGAGAAGTGCTCATCTTGGACTTAATATAATTAAATCCATTTCTTCAGACATTCGGTCACAGTGTTTCGGTACTCACGCAAGCAGGTCCAATTAATTCAAATGGTTACCCTGCAACCCTTGCAAATAGTCAATCACCATAGCAGATGCACCAAATACAATAGTAAACAATCTAAAGGATGAAGAATGTGTCAATGAAAAATATACAGCAATAGCTAGGTAAGAAAATGAAACCAGTTCTATCCATTCAAGCACTGATCTTACTTTTCACAAACCTTTATAGCGGTATTCATATTTCAAGGAGCAAATTTATTTTTATTGCATGACGAAACTTGATCTCAAACAATAGTGCAGTGAAAATAACTCTTAAATTCTTAATGACAAAACATCCAGACATCTGATCAAAGTGAAACAGCAAGTTAAAACCTTTAACTTCCAAAGAACTGAAAGTACATCATATTTCAGACAAAACTGCTACCTCTTAAAGGAAGAATGAATAGGAAAATTACATGGTTTCTCCAATTATAAGTCATAGGATCATAACATGCGATCTCTGTTGTTGTTCAAATGCAAAATTTTCCCAAGAATCCTTCAGTTTATGAAAAGGCATTCAAGTACAACACCGGACCACCAGTTAGATACCAAAACTTTGCCTGTGCAGCATCTGACATCGCTTAAAGAAAACCATTTTTCACTGAGAGCTATAATACATTTTTAGTATAATAATCTTTACTTCATAAACATCTTCTATAAAGGCATTTTCACAAAATCTCAATCCTAAAAAGGTGATAGTGTATTGTACATATTGAAAACACAATAAAGTAATGTATACATGGCATTTTATGTTATCAAGTGCAACATGCAGCCAGTATTCTGCAGCTTGTACACAATAGTACTGAAATTGTCTATCAGAGGAGAAGCTTTGACATTTTTTAGTATTTCCTCACCTTTTTGTTATAGTAAGGATATGTTTCCCTGAATGGCCTTCAGCTTGTGCAAATCTTCCATTAAATGAAAGATCTCTTGTGATAAGTAACACATAACTGTACTAGTGAAAGCTATAATACAAATTTACCCTTTCTTTTGTTAATTATATTTTCCATAATATCTATAATACCAGTTGTAGAGAGGGGCTATCTGTTTCTTTTTAATCCCCCTTTAGAAACTTGGCAAGTAATCATTTACTGAATAAATGCTTCATTCAAGAAGCATCAGGTAATTGTGACTGTGCCACATGGCATTAATATGTTGTACTGCGCAGGTGTAACTCAAGTTCTTTGGATTTATATATGTAGGCAAGTTATTCCTGCATAGTGCAATATAATCATTTTGCTTTAGAAAGTGCACATAAAGACACACACACACACACACACACACACACACACACACACACACACACACACACACACACACACACACACACACACACAGTCCCAGGGCTTATAGTTTAGGAGGAGGGAGTGAGAAAATCTTCAAGTGAGCATAACTTTTAGTCCTGTTAGCATCATACATTATAATGTATGTCCCTCATATTATCTCATATAAATCTTCTAAACTATACACAGAAAATGATTTGGCCCACTACCTAGTCTTAATTTAAAATAGAAATTTGTAATAATTTCTACTGATCTTCACTCCACCTATACTATAATACAGTGCCTGTACTTCTGTTGTGCTTTACGTTGACTTAGCCAACCTGCAAGTAGAAAGGTTCAGCACAAACTTCACCCCCCTGCCCCCATACAAAGACCCATTTGACATCCCCAATACTTGTCCCACACCTCACATCTCTGGAGATGAAGTGTTAAAGTCCTTATCCAAGGCAAAGAACACAGCCACCATGGGACCTGATAGTATCCCAGGCTGTATTCTGCACCATCTCCAGCAAGAACTAGCCTCATCATTGAGCACCTTATTCAACCACAGTCTAAGTGCATGCTTCATTCCAGCAGAATGGAGAACTGCCATTGTCATCCCCTTGCACAAAGATGGTGCCACTATTGACCTTGAAAACTATCACCCCATTAGCTTGACAAGTCTGGTCTGTAAAGCCATGGAGCATATTATTATGGACCTCATAAAGAAGGACATTGGCTATCTCAAAGCACTAGACCCCACCCAATTTGGATTCATCAAGGGCAGATCTTGCCTTTTTAACCTGGTTGACTTTTCTGAGACTGTCACCAAGGACCTGGATGAGGGAAAGTCAGTACATACAGCTTATCTTGACTTGGCCAAAGCCTTTGACACAATCCTCCACTCAGACATCATCGAAAAGCTAACACAACTTGGCATAAATCCCTGTCTCATCAGGTGGGTGGCTAACTGGCTCACCAATAGGATCTACAAGGTCAAAATAGGTGCCTCCACCTCCAACAGCAGACCTGTCACTAGTGGTGTTCCCCAGGGATCTGTCCTGCAGTGCCTACTGTTTTGTATCTTCTTCTCAGAGGTCCAGGCCAAGACAAAAGGCCTGTGGATGAGCAAGTTTGTGGGTGACTGTAACTTGCGTACTGTCATTGACTCCCCAAATGAAGTTAACATACTACAAGAGGTTCTCACAGCAACAACTGACTGGTTCCAAAGTCATGGCCTTAAGTTAAGCACAAAAATGTATTGTCATACCATTTGGCAAAAACATGGCCCCTACTGATTACCACATCAACGGCAACCCCCTAAGCATACAACCTGTGGTGAGAGACCTGGGTACACAGGTTGACAACAATCTCACATCTGACTGTCATGTAGCGGCAGTGAATAGAAAAGCTGTTTACTTGGTTCATCTCCTAAGTAAAGGGACTGCATCCAGAAGAAAGGAGGTTATTACCTCTCTGTACTCCTCCCTCATTAGGCCAATAATTGAGTACAATGCCCCTTTGGTATGTACCCCTCCAAACACCTGTACCAGCTAGAAGGGACACAGAAATACCTCACAAAGAGAATCCATGGCCAACAACACCTGTCCAGTATGGACAGGCTGAAATCACTATCACTTTACTCGGTATCATACAGATTGCTCAGAGATGATCTGTGTCTGACCTACAAGGCAATTACGACATAAGTCTAACTCCTCTCGCATTACCCGATCAAAAGGCCTAAATCTAATATGCAACATTAACAAAACCTGCTGGAGAGACAGGTTTGTCTCCCAGAGGTTGCCCTGTCACTGGAATAGACTCCCCATACATGTCAAACAGAGTACGTCACTGACCCTCTTCATGAACAACTTTGGTGAATGGATGTGAAACCACATATTTGTCCTAGGTGTTCCACCTATGTCCCTCATTGACAGGGGTGACAGATGCTGACTGAGGTTTCTTTTTTGGGGATAAACTCTTGGCTAGGGTTGTAAGGACCCCTGCGTCATTGATCTAGTTACCTTTTATGATCCTATGATCCTAGGATCCTACTTCCAATCCCAAGTTTCAATTGTTCCAGCTAGTCTTTGCTGTTTTATTTTACAGTTAGCTAGTTTATATTTGTTAACCAATCTAGTTGAGGAATGACATTGAACTATATAGTTTGTGGCTAAATAACTAGCATACTTGCCTTTGGATATAGAAGGTTAGAAAACTGTGGCTTGTATTCTCACTTGAGATGACCAGATTCATTTTCCATTACTGGCATGACAGTACAACCTTAAGAGATGCTGCATTCCTGAGTGCTGTCCTTCAAATGACATGTTAAACTGTGGTCCCATCTGCCTAAGATGGTAACAAAGGTGGCTGTAAAAGATCCAAGGCACTTATCAACAAGAGTAGGAATCCATTATTTCCATATTTCCATATTTACATGTTCCCTTTCAAAAACATTTTTCTATCATTGTTCTTTATATGATGCATCATGCAACACATTATTTAAGTACAGTCTCATTATTGCAACATTTATTATTTGTCCACAACACTTTTTACCACAATCTCATCCAATAAGATCTACTTCTTATTATCAATACTTCATTTGTTTAAGCATTCTAACTTTTCTAAGTTATCTAAAGCATTTATATATTTTTTTTTCAATATGTTCTATACTTTTGCCTATAATTTCCATTTCTTTACATCAATCCTTCAGTTGTCTTTATACTATCTTTTATTCTTTTTTGTATAAATAATATTCAAAATGCTCTATTTTAATTTGATTACAATGTAACCATAATCTTTCAATCATTGTTTATGACATAATTCCATTCACTGGTAAGTTATAAATAAACAGTCTCTATAAAACATCTTGATATGACACTATATTTGTATATGGGTGTACTACAAGTGCTCATAGGTTCATAGGTTCATAGGTGTGTATTAGGCTAATGGCCTTGGAGCCTTTACAAGCCTAACCCATAGAAGTGCCCTGGCATCATGCAGCCCAACATTAGTTCCCAGTGCCACTGTCAAGTAGAGCCACTGGAGTGATCCCCACAGTGAGCTTTCTATTTCCCATCCACTCATCAAGATTTCTCTTGAAGAGGGACAGTGAGGTGTTCTGCTTGACATGTATGGGAAGTCTATTCCATAGCATGGGCAGTCTGCGGGTTATGAACCTGTCCCTCCAGCATGTTCTATTGATTGTGGTAATGACGTTGTGGTCTGTGGAGCATGTGGTGCGGAGGTATTGGGATTTCTTTAGCTGTAGCATGTCTAACAGAGATGGGTCAGACATGGCTTTGTAAGTCAAGCAGAGGTCGCCTCTTAGTAGATGATATGAGACAGAGAATAGCTGGAGTTTTTTGAGTCTGTCCATGTAAGACGTGTTTAAGGACTAGGATCCTCTTTGTGAGGTACTTTTGTGGCCTTTCCAGCTGTTGCATGTGTCTAGTAAGGTACATGCCAAATGGGGTATTATACTCGATGACTAGCCTAATGAGGGAAGAGTAGAGAGAGATGATGACCTCTTTCTTCCTGGATGCAATACCCTTGGTAATGAGATGTGCCACAGAGAAGGACTTTCTGACCACAGTGGCAATGTGGTGGTCGAAGGAAAGGTTGCTGTCAATCTGTGTCCCCAGATCTCTTATACACCTTCAATTTTCAGTGGATTCCCATCAATGTGGTAATTAGTGGGAACTGAGTTTTTCCCAAAGGGGATAACAACGCATTTTTTGGCATTAAGCTTAAGGCCATAGTTTCAACACCAGTTATTGGTCTCAGTGAGGCCTTTCTGTAGGATGTCTACATCACTTAGGGAGTTAATAATGGCTCCCAGCTTGCATGTTCAACATCCTTGTTCAATTGCATGTGCCCTAATGCTGAGTCATAGATGATTGCCTAGCCCTCCCACTAACTGAACTGCTAAACTGCATATTCCTATTAGAACCCTGACTCTAAACCTAAAACTTCTCACTGTCCCTAAACATAGCACCTCTATCCTTCTCCCTAAAGTCCCCAATCACTCCATAACATGAAAACCCCAGTTCTTCTCCCTAACTGTAAACTCCCCTTGCAATCCTTAAACCAAAAGTCCCTGATTGCTCCTCAACCATAAAACTCCATCCAAGCTCACTAACCCTAAATTCTCCTCCTACAGAATAACCCTAAAAATTCCCATTAAACCAAATTCCCCTGTGGATTACTACCATCCCCACCTACTCCCTCCCCATGGTTGTAACATTAGCTTTGCCCAGGCTCAGCTACTGACTGAGTGCGGTGTGGCACCTATTCTTTTCTCTCTCCATGGCTGTTACATCTTACGTAAACATTCAAGGCCAAGCTCAAGCAGCTGGCTATGTGAGTTACAACCTGCTGAGTCCCTGGCTGTCAGAAAGTAGTCTTAAAGAGCCTGGGAGTCAGACGCTTGTAGAAAGACCCTTTTTATATGTCAAATTTTCTCCTTTTAATAGCATCATTAATACTCACTTAAACCTTCCCTCTGATTCACACAATACAACTTATTATCAAAACATTATCATACTGTTCATTTCTATTTGCTGTTATGTTTTGAATGCTTATCTTCCATAAAATATTTTATTTTTATGTTCTTTCACTTCCTCATTTACAATATTTTTTCACTTTTCTGCTTTCCTTTCTTTTCCCAACATTCTTTGCATTTGATGTAAAAATGATTGCAAGTATATACCATCTTCATCATCCTTTCTACTTTTTAAAACCCAATACAGATGCAGAGATGCAGCACGCAATATTGGATGAATAAAACCCAGACCATCTTCTCATCATTTAGATATTAGGCTAATCATTTAACTGGATTTAGTCTGAGAAAGTCAAGTAATACTAATGATTGGTAGAAACATATATGTATTTCCTAAATATTCTATTTTCCCCATTATAGGTAAATTAATGAAACACACATCCTTGTTGAATGACAATATAAATATTTGCTTTAACAGACTTATTTATCTTATATCCTTAAGTCATTCAGTCCTGAGCAGCGGGCAGCTAGTTAATGTCATTGCTTCCTGAAGTCTTCCATGACCAAAAAAAAAACAAAAGAAAAAAAAAACTTGCTTCATGAAAGCTTCTCTTCAAAATCCTCTACTGAAAACACATTTTGGGTTACAAATTGATTAGTATCAAAGATAGATGCTGATTTTTTGTTGCAGACTTAAGAAATAAGAGTATTCTATTTTCTACAATTTACTGGTGTTATGGTCAAAGTATTTTATCTCTGTAAGTGGGTGAGAGATACAATATGTCAGTAGAAGAATTGTTCACCTATTTTAGAACTTTATATGACAAATGGGGCTGACACTGTTTTAATGGATGCTTATAAAGGTAGAGCTGCATCTTGAAGAGAAGTCAGCTATCTTTGCTGTACAGATTGAAGAGGAACATAATTTTATATCTGTAGTCCCATAGGTTGTTGAGTGAATGATGTATCTCACCACAGTTTCTCGCTCTGATTTCAAAGTTGCATCACTTCCTACTGATGATAGTGCTATAATGCATTGAATTACACAATCAGTGAAACACTAATATGTTAAATGGGGAGCCCAAGCACTTGTACATAATATAAATCCTACTTTTAAGGTGCTGTCTCACACCTGAAAAACAAGAGTTCCATCACATTCTTATTTGCCTTTTACATTGGCAGTTTAATGTGAGACATTGATGTAGTGCGATTCTGGAGTTGGTATATATATATATATATATATATATATATATATATATATATATATATATATAGTTGGGGGGGCATAGCCTCCCACCTAGTTTGGGTTTATATTATATTTCACTGAAAGCTTCAAAACAATAAATTTTAAACCATAGACAACACCAATGATAACTCTTTCCAGAAGACAATATATATCCCACAACTATATATACTAACTCCAGGATCGCACTACAGTGGGGAAAAGGGTGTATACCTTTTACTTGCTTTATAGTACTCTACACAGTGCCAGTACTTGACTTCAATGAAATGAGTTTTCAGTAATTTGAGCTTTCAGCGATTTGGTCAGAGTGAATTGAAATTCAGTGAAATGAGATTTGAATGAAACAAAGTATATATAGTTAACATTTTATCATATATACCTTCTTTTTAAAGGATAAATAAAAAGATTTCTACAAACTAACAGGCTTCTTCATTTCATCCAGATTTTTCTCCATTGTGTTATTATTTTTCCACTTTTGCCAAACCTGATTCATAATATTTTTGTTTGGTTTCTAGTAAAATATATTCAAGTTATGTTTTTCCTAAACCAATACTGTTTATTTTTTGACCTGATTAATCTTACTCCAGCTTTTTTTAAACCCTTTCCATCCTTGTCAGAGTTTCCCTACTCATACTACATTTTTTATTGCAATAACTAAGTCATCTGTGTATGAAAGATAGGTATTATTACAGCATTTTCCATTCCCCGCCCTGCCTGCCTCATTTTACCAGTGCATATTTATATTATTGCACTCATAGCACAAATAAGCACATGCTCATCGGTCTCCCTGTTTCACCCTTTTTTAATTTTTATTTTATTTCTTATTTACCATAACCTTCACAAAAAATCTCATAATACTTCTTTAATACTTGTATTATTTTTCCCAAACCCATAATCCTCTAAAATATCCTGCACTGCCTCCTGATGCATGAAATCAAATGCTTTTGTTACGTAATATGTAACCAACCTTATATTTTTATTCTCTCTTAAAATAGCATCTTATTTCTTCTTTTACTATTACTAACATTAGTTTTAGTTGTTTCCACCTTACTCTATATAACATTTCTTCTATCACTTTTAACAAAATGATTCCCATTCTTTTTTGTATTATTTTCATAAAAGTTTTTTCAGTTTTATTGCCCCCCAGTTCTTAATATTTTTGTCATCATTCTGCTGTATAAATTCAATCATCCAGACACATATCTTTTCATCTTCTTTCCCTTTATCTAATGTAATATTTCCACAAATACTTATTTTTCCCTTATTCTCATATCCTTATAATTTCCATAATTCAACACATCCAAGCCTGGGTCTGATTCTACCTTCCCTCTTTTATAACATCCTAATAGGTTCATAGGTGTGCTCATAGGTTCATAGGTTCATACTAGGCTATCTGCCCTAGGGCATTTATATGCCTAGCCAGAGTGTGTTTGGCTTTCACCACCCATTTTAAATTAATTTTGCTATGCCCTTTTTCGAGGTTAGTATACTGTGCCTCTGTCTAACAGTGACACAGAAGTGATACCCAGGGTAAACCTACGATCTCCCATCCACTCATCAAGATTCCTCTTGAACAGAGTCAATGAGGGACTCTGCCTAACCTGGACTGGGATTTTATTCCAGAGTGAAGGGAGCCTCTGGGTTATGAATCTGTCCCTCCAGCATGTCCTATTTATTTCGGTGCTGAGGTTCAAGTCTCTTGAGCGTGTAGCTCGATGCAATTTGGATTTTCTGAGGTGCAGCATGTCCATTAATTCCGGGTTGGACATGGCTTTATACGTCAGGCACAGATCACCTCTGAACAGGCGGTATGCCACTGAGTAGAGCTGTAGTTTCTTTAACCGGGCAGCATATGGCATCTGTTTGAGCCCTTTGATCCTCTTGGTGAGGTACTTTTGGGGTCTTTCCAGTTGCTGCAGGTGTCTGGTAAGGTACATCCCAAAAGGGGCATTGTACTCAATTATGGGCCTGATGAGGGATGAGTAAAGACGCACGATGACCTCCCCTGATCTAGATGTGAATCCCTTCATGATTAGGTGGGCTATATAAAATGTTTTTCTAACCACTTTGGCCACGTGGTTGTCAAATGAGAGATTGCTATCAACTTGGGCCCCCAGGTCCCTAATTACTTCTTCTGTACTTAATGGATTACCACTTATGTGGTAATTTTTGGGCACTTTGTTTTTGCCAAAGGGGATGACTATACACTTTTTGGCATTTAGCTTGAGGCCATGGCTCTGGCACCAGTTGACTGTTTCTATGAGGCCCTTTTGGAGGATGCTTGTGTTGGCTGGAGAGTCGATTATGGCGCCCAGTTTGCAGTCATCTGCGAACTTGGTCAGCCACAGTCCTTCCATGTTGGCCTGTACCTCCGAGAAATATATACCGAACAAGAGAGGTCCCAGGACTGAGCCTTGTGGGACACCACTTGTAACTGGTTTGGAGTCTGACATGGCTCCAGCAATTCTAACCATGTGGGTTCTGTCCTTGAGCCAGTTTACTAGACCAATAGCCCTGGGGCCTTTAGAACCCTATCCCATCATGCCGCCTTTAGTTCCCAGTGCTTCTATCAAGTAGAGCTACTGGAGTGATCCCTGGGGTGAACTTTCTATTCCCCATCCACTCATCTAAATTTCTCTTGAAAAGGACCAGTGAGGTGCTCTGCCTGACATGTATGGGAAGACTATTCCAGAGCATGGGCAGTCTCTGGGTTTTGAACCTGTCCTTCCAGCCTGTTCTGTTGATTGTGGTAATGAGGTTGAGGTCCATGGAGCGTGTGGTGTGGAAGGATTGGGATTTCTTTAGGTGTAACATTTCTAACAGGGCTGGGTCAGAAATGGCTTTGTAAGTCAAGCAGAGATCGGTACTCATTTTATACAGTTACCTTACTTCACCACCCCTACCACCACTTCACTCTCAAATCTACAAAACAAAATATCTTTACTTTCAACCAGTCCCTACTGCTATAGTCAAGAAATTACTCCTTAAACTTCAACCTCCCAACTTGGCCCTGGATAACATACCAGCTAAATATACTAAACTAGCAGAAGAAGCCTTATGCTATGCAGTCTCAATCCTAATAAATAGATCCATTAAGGAAGATTATATTCCTACTTCCTAATTTGGAAAAAAGCTTACATCTTACCTTTGAACAAAGTAGGTAAATCAAATGACATTTCTAACTGCAGGCCTATAGCCATCTTATCTCCCTCTGTCAAAGATGTTAGAGAAGTATATTCACAGGGGTCTGCTTCAAAATATCAAAATACCAGATAATTGAATGCCATGTCATGGAGATGAGAACAGGAAACATCACTTAATGGCATGATTACATTATCGAAAACAATGCCCGGGAAAGGAACCACTTGGCCATCATGGAGATGTTTGGCCTTTTCCCCACTATAGTGCATCTTGGACTTAGTATATTTAGCAGAGGCCATGCAGCACCCAGATTGGGGGTGTGGGGTGTGAAATCCCCCAATCTGGTGGGTTTGGTTTACTTCATTTTGTGTATTTTGTGACCATGATGGCGAAGTAGTTCCTTTCCTGGGACTTGTTTTCGATGATGAAATACTTCATTTAAGTGCAGTTCCACTGTTTTTCTCTCGATGAAATGAGATTCCTGCTGGTATTTACATATTTTGAAGACCCATTCACAGACATATTCACAGCTTTATTACTGCAAACAAACTTCTCACTTCAGCCAAACATAACTTCTACCCTCATCACTATATTACAACTGCACTTCTGAACTTCATCAGTGCAGTCAACCAGTTTAGGAATAATGGAGATGCTGTCTTGGCAATATTTTTGTATCTATCCGAGGCATTTGATAATGTATTTCATCAGAAACTATTACAAACTATCTTCACTAGGACTAGGCTCATCATCATTATCTTGGTTTCATTCTTACCTGTCAAATAGGATGCAGCCATTCATATAGCAAAACACCACCTTTCTTCCTGTAACAGCTGGAGTCCTCCAAGACTCAATAATAAGTTAATTACTATTCAACATCTTCACAGTGGATCTGCACACTGCAACTAAACATGCAGCCATCATTGCACACTGCAACAAAACATGCACCCATAATTGCACACTACAACTAAACAGGCAACCATCATTGCACACTGCAACTAAACATGCAGCCATCATTCCACACTGCAACTAAACATGTACCCATCTTTGCACACTGCAACTTAACATGCACCCATCATTGCATACTGCAACTAAATATGCACCCATCATACAGTATGTAGATAACTCTACACTAATCTGTTCTGCTAATAATTTAGAATCCCTTACTTCCGGTGAGGCTTGGTTAACAGAGTTACAGTTAATATTAAATCCCCAAAAACAAGATTGATCTTATTTACCCCAAAGCAACTAGTTCCTCACAAACAGCAATTTGCCATCACTACTTCCAATAATACTGCAATATAACTAGTATCCAACACCAAACTATTAATTGTCATCACTGATGACAGTCTGACATTTGATCTTCACATAAAACAGGTAATAAAGAAAGCACATCAAAACTTGCCACCCTCTATAAGATCAAACTTTAGTTAACAGATAAAGCCAGAACAATCACAGCATCTTCTTTCCTTTTCCCTACCCTTTTTTATGCCACGTCCATACTTATCAACCATTATTCCTCCTTACTTACTAGACTGGATTTACAACAAAATAACCAACTTTACCTCAAACCACAGCTGTTGAACCCACCACTTTTAACCTCTAAAGGGACTTTTACTCGGTACATATGCACTACTAAATTTTTTGTATGTACATGCTGCTATGTTAATCTGTTGTTTGATATACCTGTATGTTATCTGTCTAACTTTTAACTGCTGTGGAGCTTTTCTCCCTGAGCCTCCATTCTGTTTTACCCAGATGAACTATCCCAGTAACAAATGCAAAAATAAATAAATAAATATAAATAAATAAATAAATCCTCTAATTCCTTCATTTCAGTTCTGTTTTCTAACTTAGATTTTGCTCTAGCCAGAAATGTCTTTACTTTCGACTTTCCCCTTTTCTTTTCTTTCTTCTTATATATTCTTTCTACAAAGTGTTATTATTTCCATAATTTTGTCTTGTGTACTTGCTAACCCATTGTCATCTAACATTCACTCAGTCTTATATTTTCCCTCCTTTACCTCCTTTGCTACAGAGTGGACATTCTTCCTTCTTTTCCATTAAAAATGCTTCTGTCTACACATTATTGTCTTATTTTTTCATACATTTTTTTATATATCTCTTACTTTAGTACTTCCTTCAACTTTATTTCATTTTTACTCATCTCTTTACTTCTGAAAAGTATGATTAGACACCTGTTTAAACACCACCCACCATTGTGTCCTCTTTCTTAAAATACTCTCATTGTCATGTGTTCTTCCCATAGTTTATCATTGCCCCCTTCATTTCTTTCTTCCTTTTTGCTAACATCCTTGTTAACCATTTTTTTGCTTTTCCTTCATTAGTTATTTTTTTTATTATCACCTAACACTGCCCATATTGCCCAAACATCTGAAAGGTCTACTTCTTCTCCCCCACTTGACACTTCCTTCATTACACCTGAATATATAACATAATCTATCTTTCTTTTTCCTTTTTGACTTTACAGTTAAAGCCCCCATTCATCACTACTGATGTCAACTATCACATATTTTTTTAATTCTTCAAACATATTTTTTTCTTTCTGATGTGTTTGTATTTGTATATATTACTATTAGCCTCACACAAGTCAAATATTATCACCCCTCCTAGTATCACAATTGTTACATCTAATATTTTTACTTCATCTTCTCTTATTAACAAACTTAACTCGCAAAGTTTCACTTTGGATAGAGCACTACAGATGCAATCTTTGCTCTGAGAGTGTTGATGGAGAAATATAAAGAAGGTCAGAAGGAGTTGCATTGTGTTTTTGTAGTCTTGGAGAAAGAATATGATAGGGTGCCTAGACAGGAGTTGTGGTATTGTATGAGGAAGACAGGAGTGGCAGAGAAGTATGTAAGAGTGGTACAGGATATGTACAAGGGTAGTGAGACAGTGGCAAGGTCTGCAGTGGGAGTGACGGATGCATTTAAGGTGGAGGTGAGATTACATCAGGGAACAGCTCTGAGCCCTTTCTTACTTGCAATGCTGATGGACAGGTTGACAGATGAGATCAGACAGGAGGCCCTGTGGACTATGATGTTTGCAGATGACATTGTGATCTGTAGGGATCAGGTTGAGGAGACCCTGGAGAGGTGGAGATATGCTCTAGAGAGGAGAGGAATGAAGGTCAGCTGGACTAGGATAGAATATATGTGTATGAATGAGAGAGAGGATAGAGGAATGGTGAGGATGCAGGGAGTAGAGTTGGCGAAGGTGGATGAGTTTAAGAACTTGGGATCAACAGTTTAGAGTAATGGTGAGTGTGGAAGAGAGGTGAAGAAGAGAGTACAGGCGGGGTGGAATGGGAAAAGAAGAGTGTCAGGGGTGATTTGTGACAGACGACTACCAGTAAGAGTAAAAGGGAAGTTCTACAAGAGGGTAGTGAGACCAGCTATGTTGTATGGGTTGGAGATGGTGGCATTGACAAAAAGGCAGGAGTCAGAGCTGGAAGTGGCAAGGATGAAGATGTTAAGGTTTGCACTGGGTGTGACAAGGATGGACAGGATTAGAAATCAGTATATTAGACGGTCAGCTCAGGTTGGACAGTTTGGAGACAAAGCCAGAGAGGCGAGATTGAGCTGGTTTGGACATGTGCTGAGGAGGGATGCTGGGTATATTGGGAAAAGGATGCTAAGGATGAAGCTGCCAGGTAAAAGGAAAAGAGGAAGGCCTAAGATTAGGTTTATGGATGTGGTGAGAGAGGACATGCAGGTGGTTGGTATGACAGAGCAAGATGCAGAGGACAGGAAGAAATGGAAACAGATGATCCACTGTGGTGACCCCTAATGGGAACAGCCGAAAGAGAAGAAGAACTTGCAAAGTTTCACATCCTAGTGACCATAAATATTTTTTTCTCCATACACATTTTCCTATTTATGATTATTTATCACATCTTGTATCCAGCAAACATAATGCATCCATATTTTTCTTGATGAACCATTCAATAACCATTAAACCATTCACTTCATTTCTTATACTATTCACATTCAGTATGAAAATACCTAAATTATCCATTTCTATTTTTGCATATTTCTTCCTCTTGTGCTTATTTTTCTTTTTCCTCCTTCTCACCCTTGCTCCAATAGATTTAATTATTTCTGCTGTTGTTCTTCCCATTTCATTGCTCCCATCTTCCACTTCTTCATCTGCAAACCCATCATGCGTATTTTCTGTTTGTATCTGAACCTCTACCACCATTAGTCCTTCCCCTTGTTATTTTTCTTCACAATGAGTTATATTTCTTTTGGTTTCTTCCTTATCTTTATCAGCCATTTCACACTTTTCCTGAATATTGTTTTCTATATATTTTCTTTCTTCCCTTTCAATTTCTTTTTCATGTATCTATACTTTGTCCAGCAGAAGACATTCAATCATTAATGGCCAGACCCATTACATTTCTTATAGAATGGTCTACACTTTCTTGCAGTATGGCTTTATTCCCTACAACTTCTGTTTGTACATTCCTGAACCAAATGTGTGTCATCCCCACAGTAAAAGCAAGCCCCAATACCTAACACCCACTCTCATCCCATTTACTATTATAGTATTTGAAATATGTTTTTATTTCCCATCATGCATATCCAGTGTAACCCCTTCCACACATCACACCCCATGCCTATACATTTCTGTTATCATACATTTTCTTTACATCATGAACTTTCTTACATATTGTGAGAAAATAAAGTTTTAAGTTCAAATTCCTCCGAGTTTGAAATTCTGAATTTCACAGTTTTCTTTTTAACTGTAGGCCAAATTTCTGAAAAACAGACTTTCCAAAGTGATATGTTATTTATTTTTCCTATTTCCCCCATACATTTTTGTACTTGAAAAAGTCTCAAAAGTTACTTTACAAAATCTTCTGCCCCCAAATATATCATAGCTCTTATGTCTTTTAAAGTAAATCCTAACAGCAATATAATATTATCCATAATGGCATGCCTGTCAATAGCTGCACGTTTTTTTTTTTCTTACTCTGAAGCTGTTGCCATCTACTGCTGACAATTGCTTTTCTTCATGTTCTGTACCGCTTCTTGTTCCCTGGCTTACAGCACTTGCATATGTTTTTTTCTTTAATTTGTTTCTGTCTCCACCGTACCTAGCTGCAGAGGCATATTCTTAAAACTGATTACTCCAACTTCCAAACATGCCTTGGTGCTTTTACTCTCTGCAATCTGCTTCTCAGCCGCAGTACTAGCTTCAGTGTCAGACTGGTCCTGCACCATGCAATCCACCGCTGCACTCCAGCGTGTCTCCTCACCTTCATTTGGTTCTCCCAACTTCATTAAGTTCCTCAGTATCTCTGTGTCCAAACCTCTACACTCTAACACTATAACTGGGATTTCATTTTGCTGGGATTCTCTTTCCAAAATTTCTCCAGCAGCAATTTTTATTTCATCATCCATCTTTGAATTCTCCAAGCACTAGTGACTGCAATCTGGTGCCACCTAATACTTGTAAAGAGTTATTGCAGCTTCTCAGTGTCCTGGGCAAATTTCTCCAAGTCAGTATAAACACCACTTTAATTCTCCACTGAAAAGAGGCTGTTGACCTAATGAGACTAATCTAATCAACAAAGATATGTGTTGACCTAATGAGACTAATCTAATCAACAAAGATTTTAATAAATCAACAAGGATTTAATAAAAGTATCAAAAATTATTTTACCCACTGTCCAACAAATAAAACAAAAATGCATATAATTTAAAGTGCTCTGCAATCCACAAGTACTGTGAAATACTGCACTTAATTCTGTTGTGCTTTATATTTACTGCATCATGTTTTTGACTTCTTACATGTTAATCTTGTGTACAGCACTGAAGCCATGGATAAAGCACTGTCTGGTTAAGTTATTTGCTGAAAATCACACCGTATGGAAATAGAGGCTGAAGGAATCAAACCCTAGACTTTGTGCTGTCAAACTTTTACTTGCTTCCAGCTCAAATACATTTTGCAGTAGGGAGCACATAAAGTACTATTCATACTCCAAATAGGGAAAGACCATTTTTGTTTGTGTCTTTCGGCTTTTCCCGGTTAGGGGTCGCTACAGTGGAACTCCGGTCCGCTAATGATTGGCAGTTGATTTTTAAGTACCGGCTTGCCAGGCCTGACGCACAACCTTCAACGAAGGTACACCCATTCATGCATGTCTCCATGCAGAAGACGCTCTAGCTGAGAATCGAACCGGACAGCGTCTTACTGTCAGGCGACAACGCTACCGCAGCACCACCACCGCGGGTCAAGACCATTATGGGAGGCAAATGATGCACCAACTGATTTCATCTAAAGTTTCAAGCTCCTTATTAAATCTGTTATTGTCTCTTGTTAGGGAAGCAGAAAAGGCATTTATGCCTGTTTTGACTGTAGGGAAAAATGTAGAAGAAAGAAATATATTTATCTCAAAGATAAATCAGTTGTTATGTGTTTATTACATTATGATTCTGAGGGAGACATTGAAGTGACTTTGAAAAAAAATAAGCTCAGAACTAGTTGCAAGTTTTTCGGCATATATTTCATTAGATTCCCTGGGTATGCTCAAAAGTCATAGCAACTCTTTCCATTCAGTTTTTATTCAGAAGGAGAGCAAGAAATATACTAATCAACAAGTCCCTAGCACATTCAAATGATGTAAGCATTTATCTGCAAAGCAGCGAAATGAGGACATTTCTGCATGTGCACAGTACATTCCACTGAACTGATATTCTGTATACAAACCTGTTTGTGTAGCACTAAGCAAGATATTTAAATTACCACACTCCAGGCATGCTGCAACTGTCCAATAAAATCAAACAAATTAAAATTTTGTTAATGCATACATGATATACTGGAAGGAATGTGTCACAACTTTCTGAAAAGTGCTTAGGAGTTTAGGTAGTATTTGATAATTACTGCCATGCATTCCATTTTATAAAAAAAGATTGTAGTTACTAATGTTGAGGAAAGTAAGTGGTTAAAACAACAGTAAGTGGTTAAAACAGCAGTTTGTGTCTTTATGCAGAATAGCTTAACATAAGGAATCTTGGAAGAAATCTCTCTCTTATTAAGCTGCCTCTATCTGAAAAGACCTTTAGAAGATTTAGGATGTCAATATTTGTAATGGTTTTGAAATGCAAAATAGTCATTTGCATGTACAGCTGCATTTAAAGTTTATGCCACTAGGCAGGAATTATGTACAATGTTTACGACTGGAAGTTGTATGTAATGGGTAAATAAATTAGTGAATGTGTTTTTCATGGCATGGATTATATGTTAAAACGTATTACTGGGCATGAGTGAATGGCAGTGGGGACCTTGCAATCAATGTACTTTCATTTAGCATTTTATATTTTAGAAGATATGAAACTAAATTCAGCCTTTCCAGAATTTGATGAACTTTAGAATATGTCTCCCAAAAGAAGCCTAATATTCCACAGCGGGTGGATGGAAGAGATGCTGATGCTGTATTTTACTTAAAAACAGTCAACACTGACACAATGATGTTTCAGCAATCCCCCGTCTAGATTTAAGTGAACTTATTGTCTTCAAAATATTGTAAATATTATTCAGGTGGATGAAAATGAGATTGATTACAGATCAAAAGAGTTATATACTTATAGTTTCATAGGTTCATAGGTGTTACTAGGCTAATGACCACAAGGCCCTTTTTTAAGCCTAGCCATGCATCCCAAATCTCTGACAAGTTCTGATACCCTTGATAAGTGTAAGCATGGGCCTGGGAGATGAACTATTTACAAGTTAGCTCTGTCCATTAGAGACATAGGTGCCAAACCAGGGGTGAATTTCTGATTTCCCATCCAATTGTCCAAGTTGCACTTGAATTGTGTTAGGGAGGAACTCTTCTTCACATAAATGGGGAGCCTGTTCCACAGACAGAGTAGTCTCTGGGATACATACCTATCTCTCTAGCAGGTCCTATTTATATCACAGGCAAAGTTTAAGTTTTTAGAACAGGTGATTCTGGTGCTGTTTATTTTGTGGATATGCAGGAGGTCCATCAGAGTGGGGTCTGACAGTGTACTGTATGACTGGCATAGATCTCCCCTCAAAAGCATGTAGGAGACAGAATACAGGGATAGGGTCTTGAGGCAGTCTGCACAGGACATTTTAATTACTCCCTGTATTCTTTTAGTGAGGAACCTCTATGGACATTCCCACTGTTGGATATGCCTGCTTAGGTACATACCAAAGGGGGCATTGTACTCAATGATAGGTCTGATGACTGCCGAATACAATGGAACAATGACTTATTTGGACTTAGATGCCATGCGGTTGTTTATAAGTTGCGCAGCATAGAATGATTTTCTCACCACTGTAGACACGTGATGGTCAAAGGTTAGATTACTATCTACATGTGTCCTTAAGTCCCTGACTACTGGGTCAACTCTAAGAGGTGTGTTGTCAATATGATAGTTACTAGGGATGGATGATTTCCCAAAGGATACTATTATGCATTTCTTGGCATTTAGTTTTAATTGGATGTACTTAAAAGAAATACATTAAATAACAGACAGATATAAAATATTCCAGTACAAATGATCAACAACAATGTTGTTAGCAATGTCTGGCTGAAGATGCAACACCAAAATTGCATTACAGCAGAACAGTGATATGCAAATATAATGAAAAGATGAAACCTGTTGTGTTTGGAAGCAGGTCAGCATTGTAACATTTGTCATAAGCGATAAGAAACCATTGTGACTGATTAGATCCATTCCTCTACTGTCTATGTGGAATAAATGCAGTCTGTTAACTTGTGTCATGCTGTGTTGTTGTTGTGGTGTAGACTTTCCAAAACTTAGACTGATAGGCTAATACAAACAAACAGGCAGTACAGACAGACAAACAGAAGGATGGATTAAAAAGATAGATGTATGCACACACTCACATGCACTTACTGAAAAAGAGGGAAGCCATTAGTGAAAACCCCAAAGTCGACATGCTTTTTAGCACTCGAGCTAGCATCCTTATCATTAAAATAGTAAGAAAGCAGATGTTCTATATTTGTCCTATGCACTCTGCACAATAAAATATTAATAAATACACGGAAACTAAATCCTTAGTGAAATGTATTGTGATGCCCCCTCTCTGGGTCAATAATCAAGGAGCCTGAATCCTTACCATTGACACTGGTGAGGGAAGTTCACTTGGAATAAAAATATATACACACAATATTTTCAGATGCAGCTCTCTGCACCAATCACAATTTCCTTAGGAGCACACAGGGAACACACTCAGTTTGGGGAATGGGTTTCCCTCTTTCTCTTCACTCCCCACTAGCACAGCTTAGAGTTGAGTCTTCAGCCGAGTGTTCAGGCTAAGTCCTCCACCACTCACTCTGTGAAACCAGTGCTCTATGTCCTCCTCCAAGTAGTTGACAGACACACTCTTTGAGGTTTGATTTTCACACACATACATATACCTGGGAAAGGCTGGCACAGATTTGCTAGCTATGCCCCTCTGCCCAGACTATAAGGTAGTTACTGCCACCAGACACTCCAAAGCCAGCTATTCTAAGGCTCTTACAAGTGTAACCAATTATACTGAGTGAAAGAAATACAAATTATAGAGTTTAACCAATTCAGTAAGGCTTTAAGGAGCAGCTACAGTGTCACCAAATAAATATAAGTACTCTCAAAGGGTAAAATATTCTTTAAAGGACCAGCCACAATGAAAAGCTTAAATATATTTAATAATAAATAATAAAAGAACATGAAAATACTAAACAACTACTTACAGTAAACACCAGCCAGAGTTTTAATCACAGAAAATATTAAACATAACACAGATGAATATATCTACACAGATACAGAAAACAATACTTAATTAATCTCACTATATTTCCCTAACTGATCTAAAGAATTATTATTCCCTGGTTACTTACTAAAGAAAGGCAAGATGAAATGGGTGAAAGATCCTTGTTTGTCAGATTCCAAAAACAGACTGCTCTGAGACTTCTGCCTCATCTAGTATTAAAACATCATTTTAGTCCTGGATTACAGAATGACATTACACACATCTAGTCATCTTACTTCTTGTCCCCTTACCACCCCCTTACTAGCAGCTGAACCAAACCAGAATCTAGCACATAGGTGTCAATAATACACACACACATAGACCTTTACAAAGATATGTTGCAGCTTCTGGAAGTCATACAAAAATGTCAAACTTCTAACCTTCCAGAGTAGCAATCAGTTCACTGCTAAAGACAATAGAGAAGGTTTCCTAGTACAGACTTTTTATCTCTGGCTGCACTGAGATTTATGATGTACAATCTTTATGGCTTTCACCAAGTAATTTAATTTCAAACTATTTTTCTAAGTTAGCTGAACTGAGATTAACCTCTTCTATTCCAGTATCCTCTGATATACATTTAATCAGTTACAGTGCAGTCTGACATATAGGTATACTACTTTTTCTGTCCAGTAGGACACACTGTTGGTACATTTTTTAACGTATGCAACTTTACAAATACTTTTTCAACACAAGCACCTGTACAAATCAGTTTGATACACAAATGACATACAATTCTTTACAAAACTCCAGCTAGCTAAGCTGGCATATGTTACATCTCCACTGCCTTACCTCACACCATGACATGCATATTTTAGTTGCAGTAACGTGTTGCTCCCCTTTTACATGTTAATATAGGAGAAAGACAACAACTTCATGAACATGAGAACTGGATCATTACTTGTTATTATACTTTTCAGTTTACTTTGTTAAATATGTTTTAGATGGATTTGGCATTTTGCTATCTGTGACCTTGATCATAAGCTTGAATATTGGTTCAGTTCTTCAAAATGCTGTTACACAACAATATCATATTACTGGGCATTACCCATTTACTAAAAGTAGCAACTTTGTAATGTATTGGTAAGATTTCAAAGTGTTCTCTTATGAAACAAATTCTTCCCATTGTACAGTTAGTATGTATAGGTATCTCTTCAGCTGTTAATGAGAGTACTTCTCTGTCCCTCCTTCCTCTGACATATGACTTGGATGGTCCCTTTGAGGACATTTTCTGCTGAGTAATGCAATTACATGAGCATCCTAGTTGTACAGACAGGAGTGTATTTTATTATCTAGTCAAAGATTTTTTTCTTTATCTTTTTGCACCTCCCCCATCCTTGAGGATTATAAAGTCATCTTCAGTCAGGCTATAGCCATTCATTCTCCTTTATGAAGAACATACTGGGTACCATACAGGGAAAAAAGCCACCCAGGCATGATGTCATACAGGCAGCCATGAGAGCTGAACATTCCCTTGCCAGCATCCCTGTGATTGAGAGTGCAATTGTTAATGGACTAACTTCAGTGCTGGTGTTGATGTCAGTACATCTGTCACTGCAGGGGCAACCTGTGCCACTTAACCCTGTGTATGTGCACTCTGTTTGAATGTGGTGATAAAGGATTGCTTTACTGTTTCCGCATAAATCATTTCAAAGACAATGTAGAAAAATGGATCACAGGCAAAGATTTTACCATAGCGTATGCAGATTTCTTATCCAAATTAGTATACTGTGTTATGCCAGTTAAAGGAGGCATAAAACAACTTATTATGTAAGTAGAATTTTTACAATTTTGAGATCTGGTTCTCTCACTGCAAAGTATATCATATAAAATGGAACTCACACAGTTATAGACTTAGATTTTGGAAAAAAAATAGCCTGATTGTAGGACTATGCAAAAATATATACCAATATTATACATACCTCTCAACTGTACAGATTTTCGCAGAGTGTCCAGATTTTTGCCTCATATTTTTGTTCCATTTTTTTCACAAAACTGTTTTTCTGGAAAACTAGTGGAAAATCATTTAAGATTGAAGTTAGAAAATAATGACATACATTTGAGTTTCAGGCTTTATACCCTTCAGAAAATTCATGATAATGCAAAATCTATTATTCTATCAGCATTCCAAGTTTGTAAGATCGATATTTAAAAATTGTCCCTATTTTTTGGGCCTTTGTCCCACTTTTATTTATGGCTTTGTCCAGATTTATGGCTCTAAGAGGTTGAGAGGCATGATATTATATAATTAATGACAATCTATTATTAATTCACAATGATCAACATGGTAAAGGCTTTCACTGCTGAAGTATGCCATATTTAAGCTTTGAAAAAGTAGAAATCCAGATAAACCAGTAACATGTATTCTTACCATGATTTACATGTGTAATTAAAGGGATTCTCCAATTTACCAATCATTTCTTTGACTAAATTACTAGATGATGGATTCTAAACAGATTAGGTGTCAACTCCAGTTTAAGTCCTTGACTTTCAACAGATGACACGTTTTTTCTATGGAAATTTACTGTATGTATGATTTATGTTAGTGTGTTACAGTGATGCAATATGTGTGAGATTGTCTGATTTTGTTGAGGAAATGTAACTATGTAATACTTTTTTTTCTTAAATAAGGGGAGTGGGAGTGGGAATGGAGTGTTCAACATTGGAATGTAGGAATGAAGCATGAATTTCCCTCAAAATAAATTTTAAGCATATCTGTTGGTTAAAGCCTTGACTTTTCTAATATATTCAGTTAAATCTTAATCAATTGAGATTGCAGACACATAGTAGGAGCCATTTCTTTATGTAGATGGGAGACAAAAGTCTTGCTCTGAAAAATCTTGTGAACCAAAGATACAGATCCATTTATTTTTTATTTTTAATGTAGAAAGCTAAAGAAGTGATAATGCTCATCCAAAAATTGAGAACCAAAGTGGTCATTAATTGTTCATAATACCAATGAGGTATTGTTAACATCTTTGGCCCTTCTTCCTGTTGAAATTGTTTATATTTTTCAATGTCTTTGTAATGTTCTCAAATACATCATACCAATAATTTTTTCTTTTACTTATTCAGCATGGCTATCATAATAGAAGGCCATCACAATCCCATTAGAGTCCTATATTCTCTCTGAAATATTCAATGTTCTGGGACATTACTTATTTATTTATTTTTTATTCTTAGCACATAATTTTCTTTTATTTTTAACAAAATTGTTCCCAATCTGTAGGTTATACTCCACTGCCTTCACTTTGCAAAACTTTATGCCTCACTCCTTGTCACTGGGAACACTTGAAACAGCTGTCTTTATTTCAGGGACATCCTGTGTATTAAACATTATTGTAAACACACTGCTAGCATGGATAACTGCACTTGTAGAAGACCCACCACCACCAGTAATTGCTGGTAATGTCCTCCTCACTAGCAAGGAGCCTGTATATTCCATACAAAGCCAGGGATTAAATTCTAAAGTGTGTTATAGGCTTAAATGTGGAATTATTTGGAACAAATATTAGTTTAAGTAAAACCACCTGTTATTCATAAGTACAGTGGCTAAGAAGTGAATTTTAGGCATTTCTTATCTTTTCCTTCTGTAAATTGCTGTGCAATGTTTGTAAATTATATATAAGAATTGATTTTTTGAATTAGACAGAATAATAGTCAAATATTTTACTATGAGTACCAATCCTACTCTGCTTCCTCGCATATTGATACCTATAATTTTGTACTCCTCCTCGTATAAATGACAAAACGTGGATTTCTCCAAATCCCCCTAATTCCATATACCTTAGCAAACTTATGACCAAAACCATAGCACACAGTGATCTGAAAACCAACTGGACATGTATGTCATGTCTGAGTATAACACAAACCCACTTGCTAGTGTTCCTTCCTAATATATGATACAGACATCTCCACTGAAAGTAGAAAAAGTTTTGTAATAGACAGTATATATATTGTCTCATACCTTAAAGGAGGATAAAATGCTTTGATATCAGACAACTAGCATACATTTGTGCCACGCATTCCTCAGACAATAAGCATCTTAACTCAGGTGTACCTGCAGTGTGGATTATGTGTGGATTACGCATGCTTGTAGCCACATATATAGTTGCACTATAGCAGTCAGTTCATATTACAACTCTTGCACCCCTAACTGTTCTTATGCCAAACAACTTATAATATACTTATTTTAGCAGGTAAGATGTACTCTCTCTTAGTCAGCAAGCCCCATGGCTGTGCATGTGTAACTTAAATGTGCATCACTACCTAAAGGAAAATCACTACTCTGTTTAGACAAAGCCAACATTTGTAGGTAGACTGAGAGGGCAGGCAGTACAAATTCTCTTTAATAACAAAAATAGTCCTTTTTAGGACTTTATGTAAGTACTGCAAGCTTACTGTTGCCTGTTTCAAGGGATTGGTTGACTGAATGTTAGAGAAGCAAGGTGGAGCTTTGAGAAGCAGTCCCTTAGGGCAACATTTGGAAGTGCTGTAGAGATGTTTTTGAGTTACAGGCAACTAAGTGTTGCCCATCGATATGAAGATACAATGATTAGAATGATCATTTGAAGTGGGAGCAGGGAATTAGTAAAATGAATACTTTTACTGTTTTGTGCATTAGATTCAGATGGAATATAGTGTTCCCTAGAGTGTTTATTTTTTCAGTTATCCACTTTAAATCGTAATGTTTTAAGATGAATAAACCTTAGAGGTTAGGGAAGTAGTGTGTAATCAAGATTACTTTGCAGTCAAAATCAACCAAACTTATGTTAATCTTTAGTGGTTAAAATTGGAAGAAACTGAAAGATGCTACCTACCAGATTAGTAAAAATCTGCAATATGTCTACAGATTTTAGTGAAATGCGTAAGTCTGAATGGAAATGCTGTAGCAAATGTTTGTGTGCCCTAAAGTGGGAGGTATGGTGTCACTAGAATCCAACCTTCAGCTAAGGAGATTGGAAGTTGTTAGGTGGAAGTAAATCCCTCACGTCAGTGGACACTAGTTAGAAAATATTGGTATCCCGAATTTCTGTGACATTGCTAGTTCTACTGGAGAACCTGTTGGAAATCCTTGTGGTGAGACAGAGAATGAGATGCTATCTTTTCCCCAAGTGAAACATATACAACATAAGAGGAGGTTAGACAGATAAAGTACAACTCATTGTAGTTATCTCAGCAGAGCATAACACAATAATAACTGAATTAGATGATAAGATCAGAGTGATGTAAGTAGAGCTGTAGGGGATGCCATTGATATAAACAGAGTTAAAAACAAGGGTTGTGATACAGTTAGAATGCACACCATCAGAATGTGTGTGTATGTAGATGGTATGCGCACCATCAGCAAGTCTGTATACAGTTGATAAGTTTGTAAACAATATACACACCATCAGGAAGATGGGGGTTATCATTGACTCCCCTGCAGACACTAACATTCTTCAAGAAGGCCTATCTCTGGCTAACAAATGATTTGAAAGCCATGGTATTAAACTCAATGCTAAGAAATTCATAATTGTACCCTTTGGGTAGTCAACCATTTCAGCTAATTACCCGGTTAATAGTATGCCCCTAAGAGTCAACCCAGTGGTCAGTGATCTAGGTACGCATGTAGACAGTAGCCTTATCTTTGACTGCCACATGGCCACAGTGATGAGAAAATCCTTTTTATGTTGCACAACTTATAAGCAAGGGCATGGCATTTAGGTCCAAAAAGGTCATTATCCCACTGCAGTCTGCCTGTATCAGACCAATCATAGAGTACAATAGTCACTTTGTGACACACCTGACCAGTACCTGCCCAGGCATATGCAGTAACTAGAGTGACCTCAAAGGTTCCTTACAAAATACATACTAGGTGTAACAAACCTGCCTTATGCAGAGTGCCTTAAAGAACATTCCCTCTACTCAGTCTTGTATAGATTGTTGAGTGGTGATCTATGCTTGGCTTACAAGACATCCACAAAACTCACACTTATGAATCTCCTACATATCTGTAAGTCAAACAGTATCAGGAAAACAAGGTCTAAGGGCTTGAATTTTGTCTGTGACTTAAGCAGAACATACTGCAGAGATGGATATGCACCCCAGAAGCTGCCCATCCTATGGAACATGGTTTCCTTCCTTGTGAAGTTGAGTTATTCTATTACCCAGTTTAAGTATAACCTAGACCAGTGGATGGGGAATAGAATATTTACACCTCCCCTGGCATCCATGTCCCTTATGTACACTGGTAGCTTTTAAATGTGGGCCCTCAATATCCTATTTGGATATAGGGCATCATTATTCTTTCAGAAAAACTTGGCTAGGCATAGCAAGTGCCCCTGGGTCATTAGCCTAGTAGCAATCTATGAATCTATGAATCTATAAGAATGATTCTGCCAAGACTCCTCAGTTAGGTTAAATAATAAAAGAAAGTGGGACAGTGACAAAGCGAGCATAGATGAAGAAATTATCATCATTCCACAATCAGAGCCACTGCCAACTGAAATGACAGAAGCAATGCCTGAACTCACTAACTCCTCATGGAAAACAATGAAAAGGAAAAGAAAAGAGTTTTGGGTGGAGAACTAGGAGCAGTCAAATTTAAACCTTATTCAGAATGGGGCAGATTTTCAGAATGTTCTTTATCTACACAGGATGAATTAGGGCTTCTGCTTTTCATTCAGACTTATGGGTTAACGTTGGTAATCAACAGTCCGAAATGGGTCAAATGTGAGACCTTTATAGACCTCTGGCCCCAAAAGATAATAATAGTGGCATCCTATACTTAGCGGCATTAAACATCTTTGTCTTCATACTGATTGTCAGTTGTTCATAGCTGTCTGACAGAATGCATAATGAGTGACAATAAATATACTTACTTTAAATTGAACTTTTCTCAGTTTGGATATAAAGAAGTCATAATTATGACAGGAAACCTACTACACAATGTGATTCGTATGATAAACTTCAGTCAGTAAAAGGGGCTCATGGTTACTTTTGCGATTTATTTCCTGCACCAGTATTTATCCAAAATGTATTTATTTAGTTATACAACTTGTTAACTGGGGTATAACACTGATGCCATTGGACCTATTAAGATGCTAGTATAAAATATTCTAGATACTAAATGTTTCATAACTATTTCATATGACTGGTAAAGAATGGAAAATGTTTAAAATGAAGACAGGTAAGTTATAATGATATCTTGACTTTATAATTTTATTTAAGTAACAGGGTGGGGGTGCTCTCACTCTTGTTGATGGGTGGGAATTATTAGGTATTTTGTATATCTAAACTAGGAGTTTTAGACTCCATGTGGGATATGAGGGATTTTAAATATGTATGTTCAACATTTTGGGATATATTTTATTCTTTTTGGGTGTGCACTACTGTTATTAATATTTATGCAGTTAACAATCTAGATATTACTGATTATATGAGTTCCAATATCCAGTTCTTGGTTTTAAAAGTGGTTTGATATTATTATTAATTCTACATGTCAACTCCTAAGTGTATTTCTTTAACATTAATGATTTAAATAATGGTTGTAAGAGAGAGAGAGAGAGGTTAAATAGGTAATAAAACTATTTAATTCCCAACTTATATTTTGCAGGAGACACATTTAGTATAGGCAGATATAGACAGACTTAATACTAAGACATGTTCTGTGTTAGTTCTCATTATAATCAGAAAAAGAGAGGGGTTGCTATTTTATGGAGAAATACTCTGCCTATACCTAAGATTATTGGATCATATAATGATGAGAAGGGAATGTTCTGTCCAGTAAGATTACAAATTAGTTTAATAGTTTCATAGTATAGTACTAGGCTATCTGCCCTGGGGCATTTGTAAGCCTAGCCATAGTGATGTGGCTTTTGCCACCCCATGAAATGGTACAAAAATGTACAGAATAAATTTAGAATACTGTGCCTCTGTCTAGTAGTGACACAATGAAGGTCCCCTTATATAATAGAATTAGTTTACTGTGCCCCTGTCTAGCAGTGACACAGATGTGACCCCTGGGGTAAACTTACAATCTCCCATCCACTCATCAAGATTTCTCTTGAAGAGAGTCAGTGAGGGGCTCTGCCTAATATGAACTGGGATCTTGTTCCAAAGCATGGGAAGCCTCTGGGTTATGAATCTATCCCTCCAGCATGTCCTATTCATACTTGTGCCGAGGTTTAAGTCTTTAGCTCTCGTGGTCCTGTTGGATTTGGATTTTTTGAGGTGGAGCATGTCCATCAGAATCTGATTGGACATGGCATTGTACGTCAGGCAGAGATCACCTCTGAGCAGGCAGTATGCTGCTGAATAGAGCTGAAGTTTCTTTAGTCTGGCAGAATAAGACATATGTTGGAGACCCTTGATCCTCTTGGTGAGGTACTTTTGTGGTCTCTCCAGCTGTTGCAAATGCCGGGTGAGGTACATACCAAATGGGGCATTGTACTCAATCATGGGTCTGATGAGGGAGGAGTATAGGGGTACAATGACATCCTTGGATCTGGATGTGAATCCCTTCATGATGAGGTGTGCAAGGTAGAATGTTTTTCTGACCACTTTGGCAACGTGGGTGTCAAATGAGAGGTCGCTGTCGACTTGGGTCCCTAGGTCTCTGATTACTTTTTCCGTACTCAGTGGGTTGCTGTCTATGTGATAATTTGTGGGTACTTTGTTTTTCCCAAAGGGGATGACTATACATTTTTGGCATTTAGTTTAAGGCCGTGACTCCGGCACCAGTTGTCCGTTTCTGTGAGGCCTTTTTGTAGGATGTATGTGTCCACTGGTGTATCGACTATGGCGCCTAGTTTGCAGTCATCTGCGAACTTTGTCAGCCACAGCCCTCCCATGTTTGCTTTAATAGAATATATACTCTCATTAATGTATATTGTATTCAAGGAATAGGAGCTAGTGCTCTTAGAAATCAATTAAACCAATTTGTAGAAATTTCAAAATTTTGTATTATGCAAACAGGGATTATAACTGTATACTAAAAAGATGATTATATTAATTCCACTAGAAAGAGGAAAATAGCCTCAGCAAAAGAACTAATACAGTTAATTGACTTATTTCATATTAAAGACATAAATGATTTTTCAGATTCAGATTTGCTTTTCTTCAGCCATTATTCAAACAGGCATGGAACTCAAGCTAGAACTGATATAGTATATATCTCTAAGGAGTTACAGGATTGATTAAATAAGGCTAAAGTAATATTGTGTCCACTTTCAGACCATAATGACATAACTTTTGGCATTAAAAACTGGAAATAATATACTTATTAGATGCATATCTGTTTATATAACTAACTTAAAAGAATTTAAAGAATTTCACGAAAGAAATACAGACTTTTATTAAAAGTAATTATACAGATAACATCTTTGAGATTTATCTTTGGGATTCTGTAAAGGCGTCTCTATATTATAGAATTATGTCCTAGCATGTTTTTTAAGAAAACAGCAATGGGACAAGGAACTGATTGAGTTACAAAAAAAAAATGATAAGTTAAAACTAGATTGTCAAAAGACAAACACCAATATGACAAAAGAAAGTAATACCTTAAATAATAAATATTTAGAGATTTTTAAATTATAGGGTTAGAAATAACTTGGAAAGGATTAAGAGTATACATTTTACTGGTAATCCTAAATTTATGCACACCTTAGCTATAGATAAAATCATATCAAGGAAATATATTCTAACAAAAGCAGGAAAAAGGTCACTGAAATTTAAGACATCCTGAAATAATTTAGAAGTCATTTTGACACAATTAACAAAAGTAGCACATTAACAGACTCTCAGGAAGAAATCAAAACATTTATTCAAAAACATATTTAATAACAAATTAACTGAAGAACAGATGAAAATAATTGATAAACCTATTTCTTTCTCTGAACTTAAAACTCAAATCAACAGATTAAAACCTAATAAAGATCCTGGTAATGATATACTAAGGTACGGAACTCTATAAATCAATGCCAAAAGAAGCCTCATCTATCTTACTTAAAGTCTTTTCAGTTGTTAAAGAATTAGTAATTCTTCCTCCATCCTGGAAGTATACTCTCATCTCACCAATTCTAAAAACAGGTAAAGATCCTGCTAAATGTTCCTTTTATAGACCAATATCATTATTAAATACAGATTATAAATTATTTATGGCTATTCATGCTAATAGAATAAAACAGTTTCTACCATCTATGTTTAGTAGCGGCCAGACTGGATTCATATTAAACAGGAATTCGTATGATAACATTAAAAGAATATTATTGACAATAAATGATTAAGTAATTAAAAGAAAAGATAAACTAATATCAATACATGTACATATTGACAGTGTTTTTGACTCTGTTAGCTGGAATTATCTCTCAATAGTACTAAAAGAAAGTAACTTCTCAAGCAACTTCATACATCTTATTAATCTTCTTTATGAAAACGTTCTTGCATATGTTAAAACAGGTTCACATACTTCAGAATCAGTTAAGCTTTCTAAAGGAACCAAACAAGAATGTCTTCTCTTGCCTTTACGCTTTACTTTAGTCATAGAACCATTTGCCAACTTTAAAAGAGCAAATTCAAACATTCAAGGTATTCAAGTGGGGAAAATTCATTATTTAAGATTCAGCTGTTTGCAGATGATATTTTATTGACCTTAAATGAATGTAATAGTTCACTTCTAGCTGTCTTTAAAGCAATAGAAATCTTTCAGAATGAATCTAGGCTAAGTTGTAATGATAACTAAACAAAAATGTTACCCATAAATTTTAAAACTAAGGATATAGATAAAGCATATACTGAATATATAGTTAAGGAAAAAATGATTTAGGGATTATTATTACTGACCATTTTAATGTTATAATAACTCTCAATAATAATAATAGTTTAACTTTAATAAGTAATCTTGCAAAAAGTTAGAACAAATATATCTTCAGTATGGAAGAGAGACTTCCCTTAATTTGAATTATTATTTTTTCAAAAATATTCTATATCATACAATCATTATCTTTACCACCACCAGAAAATTGTATAAAACAGTTTAACTCTTTAATGCTAAAATTGTTATGGTTTCCTAAAAAAACCTAGATTAGCTTTAATTCATCATACTAGAGATCAGTCTTTTGGTGCTATTGGTTTGCTGGACTTAAAGTTATATTCAATAGCTTCAGTCATTAAGGCAGTAACTCTCTGGTCAAATGATCATTATACTGCTAAATGGAAAGACCTCCAAGAACATTTTGTATTAGAAACTATTGATTGTAAAGATTTAAATCATAATTTAATTTCAAATAATGTTTTACTTTGGTTATTAAAATAGTATTTTTCAAATAATACTAATAAAGCAATTAGGTATACCTGTATATTCATCATAATGAATATCTCAAGAAATTTTATTTATAGAAAGCCAATATATAAAGCATATTTTTTCTCATTTTTCAATAGCCTATACTCATAATACAATTTCCACTTTTAACTTACAAACAATGGTTACTTTTAAAGAAAACAACTTGATATATTGATTTCAGTTAATGGACAAAGAAATATTACATTCTGTTGATCATATAATAAATACATTTGATTTGGATAAAGATATGTGGTTGCCTGTACAAAATTGTAAACAGTTTCTTAAACACAAGACTTAATTAATGCAACAAACTGTAAGAAATTATATTCCTAAATTAACCAATTGCTTATATTTTTAGACAAAATAGAATACAATTGAGAAAAATCTTTTATCTAAATTATAAAAAGTGATTAAAAAAGAAATAGAATATAATAGCGATAGTTACTGGAATCATTTTAGACTCATTAATAACAGGTCTCGAAATGAAGAAGATAAAAGATTACTTTTATTGTCATCAAAACAAACTACCTCTTCACTCAAATGGAGATTCTTTTATTAGAAAGTTATTCATAATCTTTCTTTACGCCACACAGAATTGAATTAATGTTTAAGAAAAAGATGGCTTGTTGGAGATGTAAATTAGATGTTAAAGCAGACTTGCAATATATCTTTTTGATTGTGTTGTGCTTAAACCTTACAGGGACAATATATTTTTTCTTACAAGCTTTATTTACAGACAAATTTACTTTAGCAAAATCCTTAATTTTATTTAATTTCCCAGTACCTGAATGCATTTTGAGATTAAAATATCCTCATTTATGGAGCATCGTATCAGTCTCAAGAAAACTTATAACAAAAAAAAATTGGAAAAATGAATCTACTCCCTCTTTAATGAATGTATCAGACCTGGATCATAAGTTTGTCAGTTGGAGCTTAATACCATCAGGACAAGAAGCACCAGAATCAATTCTTCATATAACATGTAAAGCTAAAAACACTGCCTCCATGGGACCAGATGGTTTCCCAGGCTGTGTCATACGTGAGCTCCAAAAGGAATTAACCCCGCATCTTAATACCCTGTTCAGTCTCAGCCTCTCCGCAGGATATGTGCCCCTAGAATGGCGCACAGCAATGGTGGTCTTGCTACACAAGGGTGGGGCCACAACTGACCCCAGGAACTACCAACCAATAAGCCTGACCAGTCTGCTCTGTAAAGCAATGGAGTGAATCATTATGGAACTCATAAATGGAGAGATTGGGAAGCTCCAGTCACTGGACCCCACACAGTTTGGCTTCATCAAGGGCAGATCATGCCTCCTGAACCTGGTGGATTTCTTTGAGACAGTTACTCAGGCTATAGATAAGGGAAAGGAGGTACACATGGCTTACCTTGACCTTGCTAAAGCATTTGACACCATTCCCCATTCAGGTATTATTGATAAGCTCACCAGCCTGGGCATAAACCCTTACGTCACAAGATGGATCGCAAACTGGCTCTCAGACAGATCCCATAAAGTAAGAGTAGCGGGATCTATGTCCAAATCCAGACCAGTAATGAGTGGTGTGCCTCAGGGCTCTGTCCTGGGGCCCCTCCTGTTTGGCATATACTTCTCAGAAGTACAGGCAAGCACGGAAGGGCTGTGGCTGACTAAGTTTGCGGACGACTGCAAACTGGGTGCTATAATAGAGTCTCCGGCCGACATGGAGATCCTCCAGAAGGGCCTAAATGAGACTGATGCATGGTGTCAAAGCCATGGTCTCAAGCTAAATGCAAAAAAATGTGTAGTAATCCCCTTTGGAAAAACAGAGTACCCATAAACTACAACATAGGAGGTAATCCCCTGAAATCTGAAGAAGAAATAAGGGATCTAGGGACCCAAGTAGATAGTCAGCTTTCCTTTGATAACCATGTTGCCAAAGTGGTTAGAAAATCCTTCTATGTGACCCATCTGATCACGAAATGGTTCGCATCAAGATCTAAGGATGTAATGGTGCCCCTCTACTCGTCCCTCATCAGACCCATTATTGAGTACAATGCACCAATTGGAATGTACCTGGCTAGACATTTCCAGCAGCTGGAGAGACCACAAAGGTACCTAACCAAGAGGATTACTGGCCTCAAACAGTTGCCCTATGCAGCACGATTGAGAAAGCTAAGACTGTTCTCTGTTGCATACCGCTTTCTCAGAGGCAATCTCTGTCTAACGTACAGGGCCATGTCCAACCCAGAATTGTTGAACATGCTCCATCTTAGCAAAACCAAATCTATTCAAGCTACATGCTCTAGGGATATAAACCTCAACACAACAATGAATAGAACATGCTGGAGGGATAGATTCCCTTCGCAGAGACTTCACTTAATATGGAACAGGGTCCCGATCTACATAAGACAGAGCCCCTCACTATCACTCTTTAAGAAGAACCTTGATGAGTGGATGGGTAACAGAAAGTACACACCGGGGTTCACACCAACAGCACTACTAGATAGGGGCCAAGGGTACTAGCTGCTAGTACAAGGGTCTAGGGAACTACTAAAGTGGCGGTGAATACTGCACAATGTGGCTGGGCTAATATATGCCTTCGAGCAGATAGCCCAGTACCAACCTATGAACCTATGAACCTATGTGGAACAACCTTAAAGAACTACTAAATAAATAATCTGTGACTTTTACACATAATAATTTGTTAACTAATGAACTCTATTAGAATTTTCATTGTTTAGTAGACACTCTTGTAAATAGTTGCATTGTTATGCTTTTTGAAATCAATTGTTTTTCTATTTTACACATTTTGATTTATATTTCTATTTAAAATTAGTGTTATTATATTCTCATTTATTTAAATCTTAATACAAACTAAAAAAAACAGAAATAGAAACAATGATTTAAGAAGGTAGTTAGCAGAAACTACTATGTACTATATTTATATCAGTTAGAGTAGGGATGTGTTAGGAGTCAGAGAAGAGATGTTACAGTGAAAATGATATGCAGGAGGTATTGAAGACTAAAGAGACCAGATTATGTGACTGAAAGCAGGACATTTACAAGCAGTTTGTGCAGTGAAGTGTTTTTTAAGCTGTGTCCAAAAGGAGTAGTAGTTAAAGAGGTTTTTAACATTTGAGGGAATATTCGTCTAGAGTTTGGGCTAAAGCATAGAAAGGGAGTTGTTAGAGTACTGAATTATGGTCTTATGTGCTTGAAAGATAGGTCTTAAGTGACTGTGAGATCTAAGGTTATAAGTAAGCTAAAGGAAAGAGAAGGGCAGGAGTTTTCTTTTACGAGCTGGAAAAGTTGGAAGCCAAGAAATAGACAAGCTTACTGCTCAACCAGCAGCCAGTTGGCTTTGGTTGGTATAAGATAATGGTTTCATACTTTGGAGTAATGAAGCAATAGAAGTAGTTGGAGATTATTTGGATAGTGGTAAATTTTATTTTGGAGGCAAATGCTACAAGTGATAGGTAGTATTCAAGTTGGGCTAAAATAATCCCTTTGCCAATAAAAATTCATGTTGGATGGGAGAACAAAGAAGAGATATTATTGTCATAGAAAAGTAGGGG
Source organism: Protopterus annectens (assembly GCF_019279795.1). Taxonomy (NCBI): domain Eukaryota; kingdom Metazoa; phylum Chordata; order Ceratodontiformes; family Protopteridae; genus Protopterus; species Protopterus annectens. The sequence goes on along the minus strand of NC_056739.1, from coordinate 1,893,291,893 downwards.
GTTGATCTTTTTCTGTGTTTTGAGATGAAACTGGAAGTTAATTGAGGGATCAAGACAGAAGCTTAGGTATCTGATGGTGTTAACCAGCTCAATGGCATTGTTAATGTAGTCAAGAATAATAAGTGAGTTGGGGTGCCTTTGCTTTTATTTGGAAGTTCTGAAGAACATAGTTTTAATTTTATAATTAATAGCTCTTTGCTACTGAGCCAGTTAATGATGGAGAGGAAATCTTTTTTGTAGATCATGTTGAGTTAGCTGGTTGTATAGTTGGAGAGGAAGATAACCATGTCATTGGCATATAGTAAGACTGAAAGTTGTGAAAGGATGAGTGTAAGCTTATTCATATACATGGAGAAAAGACTTGGGGCCAGTATGGAGTGGTAGCTGATATATTGTTTTCAAAATTTACTGAAAATGTTGATTGGATAGGTAATTTTGGAACTGGGGAATAGTGTCATAGCTAATTACAATGTCAGTGAGGTGGTTAAAAAGATTGAGTGGTTAACCAGGTCAAAGGCTTTGGCAAGGCCTATACAAATGGCTCCACTTTAAGGAAGCCTTTGTAAGTAGCTAAAAGGGTGTGATCAGTGAAAGCCCAAAGTGCAATGGAAGTGCTTTGACTGGACCAGAAACCATTTTGCTTGGAATAGAGAAGGTTATGTTTACTGATATAGTTTAAGAGTTGATTACATCTCATTTTTCTAAGATTTTTCCAAGGGTAGAGAAGATGGAGATTGGGTTTTAATCACTGGGTAGCTTGGTTTGGATTTTCTGGGGAGAGGTATAATTTTTGCTGTTTTCTATATATTGGGTATACAGATTTGAGTTAGGCAAAAGTTTTAGATATGTAGCAGAGGAATAGTAATGGCCTCCCTAAATTGCAATATAAACTAGGCTGAGAGGGTGTCTGTCCCTTTAGTCAAGACAAGTTTTTGTTTTTCAAGGACATTTATATATTTGGTTTTGATCTTTTTTTAAGTATAGTAGGGGAGTATAAAGGGGAGGTAAGGGAGAGCTTGTTTGAAGGAATGAAGTATGTGAGCTGATGGGGGGGGGGTTGAAGAGGTGAGTACCAGAGTCTGAGGATGAGAGAAAAGAGGAGGAGGACTGAGCAATGGGAGGGGTTTAAGACCTGTTAATACTTTGCACTCTAGCAAGAATTGTTTAGGGGAGTGCTCTTATGACATCTAATTGCTTGTTTGAACAGTTTCTGATGAGGGTGTGATGGTGTCTAGTAGAAAGAGATGGATCAGACTTACAGGAGTACCATGCTTTTTCTCTGAGAGAGAGGAAAATTTTAAGTTTGTACCCAAGTTGGGTGTTTTTCTGATGCTTGCTCAGTCTTATTATTACAGGGAAGAATGAGTCATGTAGATTACAAAAAAGATGGGAGAAGTGCAGGGCAGCATTGCTGTTGTCTGAGAAAGAGTGTAAAGGGTCCCGGGTGAGATAGAATAGATATATTTTTAGTTTGATACTGTTTACCTGAGATTTATGGTAGAATGTTATACATCTCGCAGGAGACTTTTTGCAATCAAGGTAGATATTGATGCTTATAGGATGGTGATCACTCAGGATGGGAGGATAGATAGAGACATGAGAAATTAGTGAGATGTCTGTGATTATTAGTTGAAATAGTGAGTGATGTGATGAGGCAGTTTTGTGTCTAGTGGATTCAGAGAGAACAAAAACAAAATGAACTAGAACAAATAAAATTATCCGGTAATAATTTGATGAAACTAGGAACACTGTAAGATAGACTTGATGCTTATGATGCTAAATTAAAATGAGTGAAAAGTAGCAGATTGACCAGGGATTTTAATGATTTTAAGAAGGGCCATTTTTTGAATGGCCAAAAGACAAGAAGATGACCATGCAGACCAGAACAAATGTAAATAGTGGATTAACAACAAATTATGAGAAGGGAGAGATCCCTACTAGGAAACAAGTGAAAATTGTAGTAGAAGCAGAAGTGCATACTAATCCAAGACAGAATAACAGAGACGTTTTGAAAACTCATGAAGCTGTGACTCACATTCTGGAGAGCAATGTTAGCTCAGTAATTGATACAGAGAGTATATAAATACTATCAGAGCCAGGTGAAGAAGATATATCTATTCAAAATAACAACAAGAATGAGTTTTATACCTTCCTTGCGCTCACTCATGAGTGAATTTACTGTAGATTTAAAGTATTTTGGAAGAAATGTGACTTTGAAAAATCTTTTTGGGAATACAAATAATGAAGGATCTCAAGCTAGTTATGAATACAGGAAACCAAGTACTTTCATTCCTGTTTGTCATCCGACTGTAGATGCCTTCATACGATTATGTGAAAATGAAGTGGCTGAATATAGACAACAGAAGGGAAGTAAACATTTCCATAACCTAACTCTAAATGAGAAGAAAGCATTATTTGAACTACAGAATATGCAGGACATTATGATCAAGCAAGCTGATAAGGGAGGGGCAATTGTAGTTATGGATATGTCATTCTATGATATCAAAATGAAGGAGATGCTAGCAGATATAGCTACTTACCAGAGGATTGATAAAAAAATAACTGAATAGGATTAAACAAAATGTCCAAGATACTCTTTATGACACATTGATGAATAGATCTATAAATAAAGAGCTGTCTGATTTTTTTAAAGTGCATCATCCTACTATACCTAACATCTATGGAATGCCTAAGATACATAAGAATCTACATGACCCTCCTATGCAACCTATTGTTTCGGGAAAAAGATGCACAACTGAACCCCTTTCTATTTTTATAGAAGGGGAGTTAAAGAAATTGCTACCCCATGCATCTGCAGTGATTAAGGACTCGGCTCAATTCTTGAATAGACTGTACAAGAAAATACAACAGATGAACATCTCTAAGGATTTACTATTAGTAACCTTGGATGTGAACAGTTTATTCACTTCCATACCTAATGAATGGGGAACTGAAGCCATCAGAGACTTTGGTGTAAAACACGAAACAGCTATTGACATCCGCCTAATATGCAGTCTCCTAGAACTGGTTTTATATAATAACGTATTTCTATATGGTAGTGTCTATTATCTGCAGAAATCAGAAGTAGCAATGGGAACCCCATGCAAAAATAGCTATGCTAATTTGGTCCTGGCAAGATGGGAAGAGTTATGGAAAGTGGTTGTTAATAACAAATGGAACAATAATATAATTTTCTATAATCGATTCATGGATATTTTTCTTCTATGGGAAGGTGACCTAACTTCTTTGGAGCAATTTGTATGTTTTTTGACCAACACAACTTCATTTTTTAAATTCGAAATTACCTCCTCTAATATGGAAATAGAATTTTTGGATGTTAAGTTGATGTTAGATGATACAGGATGTATCAATACTAGAATGTATAGAAAACCCGTATGGCATAATCATCTATTTCACAATACCAGTATGCATCCTAGATATGTTCTTGATAATATAGTGACCAACCAATTAACTTGAGTATCTATACTTTGTACGAGGGATAAAGACTATATGGAAGAGCAAACTAAACTCATTAATGACTTTACCAAGAGGTGATATACAATCAAAGGAAAACAAACTAATGAAGCAACTACTTTGGAACGACAATCTCAGATAACAAGACCTTATTTTTCAGACCAAGGAGGAATAATTAAGGCCAAACAAAAAGAGCCAAAATCAAACTTGAGATGTCAGCTAACATATAGTACTGACAATTTTGCTATTTGTAACATCATTAAGAAACTTTGGCCAGTGTTAACATCTAACAATAAAATTAGAGAAATTCTTGGAGATCAACCCAGTTTTTTTTAAAAACAGAAAAAATCTAAAAAGACTGCTTTGCTATAAAACAGAAACTGATGCTATCTCTGAAAATAGGAGCTTTCAAATGAGTAGGAGAGTTGGTACGCTCAGATGTGGAAGTTACAAGGCATGTTCTTACATTAACCACTCAAATATCTTCACACATCCCTTAACTAAAAAACACTATAAATTTGAAGGATTTTCAAATTGTCGGAGTAAGAACATCATGTATGTGGCAACCTGCAGTCACTGCAAGGCATACTACATAGGAAAAATGAACCAAATGTTTAAAGAACGTATACATTTATCCGACATAAGAAATAAAGTTACTAGTATGCTCTTTATAATCATATTAGTGCAAATGGTAGCCATTCATTTAAGTTTATGACACTAACTAGGCTCCATGAAACATTATGAGGTGGTGATTTAGTAAATCAAACAGAAATTGAAGAAATTAAGTGGATAATGAACTTGCAAACAGATCTTTGTTCCTTTAAAACCTGGACTTAAAGGAAAACCTCTTCGGCACTCTAAATAACCTAATTGAAAGGGTGTATACATTGCTATGATATCAAAAATAACTGAATAGGATTAAACAAAATGTCCAAGATACTCTTTATGACACAAAGATATTGAATGAGTGAACACCAGAGAAGGAAGGTATTTAACAGGAAGTTTTACTGGCTAACATTTAGGATTTGAAAAATATATTACTCCGAAAGTGCTTATTCGGTTTATGAGCCAGTGTGTTTTATTTTATCATTGTTTTATTTTTATTAAAAGTTTTCAAGTTTCAAGTTTTTAGCAGGATTGGTGGCAGAACCATTCTTTCTCTGAATTTTGTACTTTGATGTGTTCTGCCTTTGGTGACGCTACCTACTTTTTCTTTTTTACTTTTTGCAATCAAGGTAGATATTGAAGCTTATAGGACAGTGATCACTCAGGTTGGGAGGGGTAGACAGAGACATGAGAAATTAGTGAGATGTCTGTGATGATTAGATGAAATAGTGAGTGATGTGATGAAGAAGGTTTGTGTCTAGCGGATTCAGAGAGTTGTTAGCAGTGTGACTAATATAGTTAGGCAATTGTCACTGGAACACCAAACAGAACACAACTGTGTGAGATATTTAATCTTAGAAATCATGACTTCTGTCCTGATAGTGTTCCTCTAAGCCACATTGGGAACAGTGTAATAAGGTCAATCATAGTTAATACCGTTATTTTTTAGGTGTCCTTTTATGGTGTCAGTTATATACTATGAAAACAGGAATTGAGTATAACTCATGCCCACTAATTCAAGAAGTTTGAATAACCACATTTTGAAACTACACAATATTAGCACTCAAGAAATAATTGGTGTCTGTGTGGAAACAGAAACCTGGTTTAATAAAGACTCCCCATTTTTGAACATTGTGGGTACCACAACAAGATGAAAAAATAAAACAGGAACAGGAGTATCTTCTTATTTTGAAGGACACCATGCTCATCACTTAATGTAGCTCATGACATGTCAAAAATAATTAGTAATATGTTATAAAGGCATAATGGAAGTTAAATGACAATTGGTTTAATAGGAGGCCATGTTTTACCATGAGGAAGTTCTGTTATTTAAATCTGACTTTGAAGATTGTACTACTGAAAATCTTAATATTATTTGTGGTAATTTTAGTGCCCCAGAAGTACAGTGGAGCACATTTACTGTCTCTAAGAAATAAACTGAAAATTACTGAATTGTGTTAATGTTTAATTGTATGTAAATTGTGGTCTTTAATACAAGGCAAACTAGTATTCTGTAGGCAGCTTTAACCTGCTATGATTATTTTTAATTTATATCTTCTATTTCCACTTGGATCATCTAAAAAGATTATAATTTTTGGAAATAAATGACCGAGTCCATCAGAAATCAAGGTTAAATTAAACAAAATAGAAATCTTGCAGGGTCACTCATGAGGATTTTAAGTCTAAAATCAATAAGTGGGAATCAGAGAAAATCTTTGAAGACCTGTACTGTGGATGAGGCTTTGGGAAGATTTTATCAGAAAAGTAGTTCCTGTGGTAAAAAACAGACATTCACATAAATTGCATTTACTTCCTGCTGAGAGAGGAACACTGTCAAACTAGAAAAGAAAGAAAAGTGATCATCTTGCCATAGGTTTATAGGTACTTACTAGGCTATTGATCGGTGAGGATGTTAAGAAGCCTAGCCTTACATTCCCATGGTAACTTTTAGCCCATATATTTCTGTAGGAATAATCCAGAGGCAGCAGAATAAGGATACATTGGGGCGTTTACTTGTTGCCCCATATGCATGAGGGACATGGATGCTAAACTGGGGTGTTTTTCAGCTTCATTTTTTCCGTTTCTTAAAAGCTAGTAAAGTGTTATTTTACCAGTCCTTGAGACAACTGCTTTTGGATGTGTGTATCCAAAGAGAAAATATCTAATATGTAAATAATAAAGAAAACTACATTAGAGATTCATATTATTTATGATTGAGCTAAAGAAAGCTCAAACAATTATGGACATAACTTGGGCTTACAAACTTAAGAAAAAGTCTTTCCTTGAGCATATTAGATGCTTTAAAGAGGGAACACTCAATAATATTATTGTAACAAAAGGAGGTAAAATTGTTAATGAAAACAAACATCAATAATATTGCAAATTACTTTGCAAATAGCAGCTGCTTTGGAGATTGATACTACTGCAGCTGTATTGTTCAGGAAAAGAGGCACAGCAATTCAGGAAACATGGGTAAAGAAGGCACTGCTCTATATTAACGCCTAATTAAGCAGCTGGCCTAAATAACGTTAATGTTTTTTTCTTCTTGCTTGAAGATAAGAATAGCTTGTTATTTTGTCTGTTACACTTACTACCAAGTAATTTTAAATAAATGATAAGTTTCTCTGATTTGGATTATATCACCTATTTTATGGAGGGTTTTTCTAGTAGCTCAAATAGTTATTGGCTGATTACCCTAACCAGTATGGTTAGAATGTCCTAAAACAGTATTATCAAATGTGATAGTATTATCCAGAGGAGAAAAGGTGGCTCCAAACCCATATGGTTTTACAAAAGATAAGTCATATTCTACTGATTCAATTAGTTTTCAATTATCATTGTGTTTTAACTACTGGATAATGCACTGCCAATAGATGTAGTACTTTTGGATGTAGTTAAAGCTTTTTATTCAACTCCCAATGGCTATGTAATAAATTCCAGTGTCAGAGATATCACTTTCTGGCAAAGCTGGTCTGGTCCTGGTTATCCAATAAACAAATAAAGCTTAGGATTGAGGATATTATCTCAGCCTTTCACAATTTCAAGACCTCAGCAGAGGTTCAGTCAAGGTCCTTATTTGTTTAATGTCTTTATGACAACTATACCAAAATCAGATTCTGTGTAGACTTAGAAGTTTGCTGATGATAGCAAAATAGGTATTTGGGTTAGTACTGTCAAAGAACAAGTTTTTTTAATTCTTTACTTTTGTAGACAAAGCCATATATGAAATGTTTTAACAGTGGGAAATGCAAAACCATGGACTTAATCCAACAGATCTGAGTTACCCATATGGTATGTTGCAAAGTCATTGGCTTTAGACCAACAGATCTGAGCTACCCATATGGTATGTTGCAAAGTCATTGGCTTTAGACCAACAGATCTGAGCTACCCATATGGTATGTTGCAAAGTCATTGGCTTTAGACCAACAGATCTGAGCTACCCATATGGTATGTTGCAAAGTCATTGGCTTTAGACCAACAGATCTGAGCTACCCATATGGTATGTTGCAAAGTCATTGGCTTTAGACCAACAGATCTGAGCTACCCATATGCTGTAGTGCAAAATTATGGACTTTAGACAAACACCTCTGGGCTACCCATATGCTATACCTGATGTGTGACTGACAACTCTCAATTAGTAAGGAATATTAAGGCTAGGAGTTGTTAATGACTTGCTTCCTGTTGTACAGGGTTGATTTCCTCAGCTTTCTTTTGCCTACTGTATCACCTTGAGCACGTCACTTAACCAGTGTATTGGAATGAAGTTGGACTAGGCTCCTTAATGGTCTCCTGGACTGCATACCTCCTAACTACTAATGAACTTATACATCTTTTAAAACCTAGGTGCAAAAGTAAATAATCAAGTAAAATTTAATTATAGTGTTGATCTTACAGATAGGAGATGATTTTATATAATTAGAACCATACAGAGGACAGATGCATTAAGGAAAACAGCAATACTTTGCCATCATCAGTCACTTGTGACACTCTAAATCAGGTATTGCTCTTCTTCTGTTCTTACTGTGTAACATATATTGAAAAATTTGAATGAATTCACAGATAGTATACAAGAAAATTAATCATGTCCATGATATGAGCTACAATAACAGACATAAAAACTTAAAACTATTCTCTATGTCCTACCATTTATTTAGGGGAGATCTAATTTAATTTTTTAAAAGTTTAAAAAATGGGAATGTAAGAGCTACTTCGGGACATTACTTTTCAACATACTTTTGTGATAACAAACAAAGAGTATTGTTTAGAAATGTAATTTTAATACCGTCTTTAAAAGAAAATGTTTTCTTGTAAGGATTTTAAAATAGGTATTTATATGCCTTTTTGTTTTTATTTTTATAAGATTCCTTTCAGCCATGGCTGTGGATTTCTGGAATTGAGGTCTTATAAGGCTTTAGGTAAGGCCTTGAGCTCATACCAAACACTGAAATGTTGAAACATTAAGTAAAGGTGCATACTTACCTTTGTAAGATTGCAAATACATTTTCATTTTTTGTCTTAAAATTTCCACTGCTATCTAGTTGACCTGCGATAAGCTGATCTGAAGTTAGATGCACTGTATACCATTAGTTGGAGTTTAGGCACTGTGTTAAGATTTCATACATAGTGGCAAAAAAATAAGTACATTAGCTAGCTGTGTGATATCAATGGTTAAAACCCTGACTGTCACTCATATAAAGCAAGTCTGAAACCAGATTTGGTGCTAGAACCAAAAAGCAGAACAGAATAGCCATTCCAGCTAACCTATTCCTGGGGATGAGAATAATGCTCTGGTCTTCTGCAATATCAACAGAATGGTTTGGAGGAACAGGCATATTGTGCAAGGGATACTGCTGCTATGGAACAGACTCCCCAGTCATGTAAAGCAAAGTTCATCCCTGTCTATTTTCAAGTACAACTTAGCTCTATGGATGGGAAACAGAAAATTTACCCTAAGACTGTCCCCTGTGCTACTAATGGACAGAGGCAGCTCCGAAATGCTTTATCTCGTGTATCGGCTCCCTCAAATTATCTATGGTATTCTATCAGTTGTTCTTATTATGGGTGATATATAATTATCGACCATGAGATTTGTAGGGCCAATCTATAACCAAATGAGATAGGTTATTGCAAGTACAAAAAGGGACATTAGCTAGTCTTAAAAATGGTCTGCAAAGGCAGCTAGCCTTGTACTTACCTATGAACCTATGTTGCCCAGTAGGGGTGAGATTAGGGTCTAATCAGAAATACCACCATTACTTCCATCACCAAACATGAGTGCAAACACGTCTAGGGATGCCTGGATAAAAATCCCCCTCAGTCAGTTCTCAACTCTGTGTTGGATTCTGTGAGTGATGGGGAAACAACTGGGCTTAAGATCAGTAGAACAGAGGTCAAAGTTTGTCAGGCATAGAGAAAAAAACATCCAGAAAAAAATATATTAAATTTGTATACATATACTGATTTACTATGACTAACCATTTATTGTTTAACTGGCATGTGATAAAACCAACCTAAAATGTATAAAACCAGGGGATATAACAGATAAGAAAAGAGACATATCCATGGTCATAAAGTCATAAAAATCTTTGCCCCCTTGACGGCCAATGTGGTGCCTAGTGTTATTTACACACCAGAGATATGTATCTGCTGATCACAAGGTAGCACAAAATCAGAGAAAAGGGAAAAGTAAGAAACAGATAATCATAAAACTCATCTCCCTCTTTTCTGACCTTAATGTGGCACTCAAGGTGTGACCTATCCAGTTCTGATATTGAGCCATAAAAGCTGGCAAGCTTCCAACTACTAAGTTCTTAGCAATGCCTAATTGGAACCCAACAAATAGGTTTCCTGATATACAATTGACCCAGATTCAGTGACTCCATTTTTTTCAATTTCTCCATTAGTGTAGCGATTGATTTCTTTCTGGGACCTTCCAACATACAAATGTCTAACAGAAAATTAGCTGATAGACATCTTCACAGGCCAAATTGTACCCTTCCAACTTTTGTCTGAGCATGTTGATTTCCACACTTATGGATTTAAAATCTTGTTCTGTTCCTGTTTTGATAATAATTTTACCAATGCCTTTCTTAGCTACTAAATGGTAGGAACAAATGACCTGACACAAGCATTCAAAAACAAATTATTTTTAATATGTTTTGTTCCTCCTTGGGACATCATTTTACCAGCTTGACCCTCAGTGCCCCCCTTCCATGATGAGTTAAAGAGCTTATCTCCTATCTTCCCAGACTTATTTCAGTATTATTGGGGCTAGTCTTGAATCTTAAGGGCATTATGAGAGCTTGTCCATCTTTGCATCCATCCTGACTGGGTTCTTTATATGCCCTACCCACTTCTTGCCTTGCCTAGCATGCTCATCGATTATGTCTGTTCTGTAGGCAATTTCCCTGTTTGTATCACATCTCCCCTAATGGAGCATCATCAGAGACTGCCCTTCCACCCAGAATGGGCACAGCCATCTCTCCCTTCTGCTCTGTCAGTTGCCTGGGCCACTGGGCCATACTTAGGACTTTTTCCCTGTATGTCACTGGCACAGTTCAGAAATTGCTTTATTTTGTGCACATCATCTAAGCTGTGCATTTTGGATTTTCAATGCTGTAAGTAAAAATAATTAAGAGCTTTCACTAATGAAACAGTGTGAAGATGGGGCATATGCCAGCCTAGAATGTATGGTTTCTATATTGTTTAATTCATTAGTGATTGCATTAAGACCAGTGACTTTTCTGCAGGAAAATCGGTGACTTTCAATTGTTTACTGCTGCAAAAATAGATTTGTGAAAGAGGGAAAGCCCTGAAAGAAAGGAAGGAAACTTTATTGCACATCTCGGCATTCAGAACCAGAACAAAGGCAGGTAAAATGTTTCTGAAAATCTAGTGTATTTCTGTATTACCATGTACAACTTTACCTTTCCTCAGTGAAAAAATGGCATTAATTGTTTGGAATTTGCCCAGCCATTCTCTGTTCCAGATAAATGTTTATTTACTTTAGAAGTCATGCAGTAAGTCAGGGTTATTTGTGCAGGTCTGCAGTAGATATACTGCACTATGCACACCTGAATCTTTTAGTGAGTGTACACCTGTTGCATGTAGACAGTAGCATGCAACAGCTGTGTATGTTACAGTTTGCAAAGGGATATTATTAGTTATAACTCTTAGGATTATTCACTTCTGCATCAGCAGTTCTGAAAATGATGAGTGTTACTTGTAAAGGACCCCTGCACATGATAGCTGTAGTTTACTTGTAAATAAAAATTAACACATTGGCACTGCTTTTAAAGAAATAAATTGAGAAGTACCATAAATGGCATAAATAAATGCATCATACATTTGTATGTAAATTTTACAGGTGGGCTGCCTATTTACACCTCCTTGGAAAGCATTAAAGCATTTTCATTTTGCAAGGGTGCATTGGCATTTACCCCACTGCAAATTGCTATGTTGGGGGAGAACAGCCTTCCACCCCTGTGCTACTTACAGCCCTGAGATAACTGTACTTTGAGGTGGGAGGAATGTAAATCAAGGTTGCCATGCTTATATATTGTAATGATGCTTCTTGAAACAAACAAATATGCTAGATCCAGTACAAGTAATGAATGCTCTATTGAAAAGAAGCTTGAGGTATTTTTTAGGTGAAACGCATTTGGTTTATTTTTTAGGGTTGGATCTCCTGATGGCACTTGATGATGGTATGACAAGAAATACTCATTGTGAGTGACTGAAGTACTTCTGCTAATCTCAAAGTTCTACATTTTGTGTTTGGAATTTTTCCCGGGCCTCCACAGAAAAATGGCTATGCCCAGCCTGATAAATTAATAATAAATAACAAATAATGAAGACACACAGACATTTCATAATTTTAGGAGGGCTCCCTGCTAATGAGGCCTTTCAGACACTGTATTTGTTGTTCATACTATTACAAATATTAATTTTGTGATATTCTGGGGCCAACTCCATGTTGTTCCCTATCTTTTTCTAATGTTATAAATGACTGTGTACCACTCTAGAAGCATGTTAGTGTTTGATTTTTTGTGTCTATTAACTGTCAGTTGCGCTGTGCTGTTCATATATGCATTACTGGTATCATTGAAGTATAACTTGAAAGATAATGTTGGCTTAAAGTTTGTAGGGTCTGTGATGCTGCAACTTTGATGATTTCTTGACATCTGATTACAAGGTTTGTACTTCGTGGTTACTTAGTAATATCTATGGTGTCACTGTCTGATACCTTTCTATTGGTCATTGGCACGCCTTTCTACTTAGAATTATATACTATCCAAGATCACTGCAACGTGCAATAGAGTGAATACTTTAAGATAATACAACCTTGGGCTGTTTCTACCATGAAAAGAGAAAATGCACTGAGGATCTTTATACCTGAAATGCATTCTTTTAAAACATGTTGCTGCAAAACAGTTTCTTTAGTGTTTTTGCAGGGGCCAAGTCCTCCACAACCCCCAACCTTATACACACACACACACACACACACACACACACACACACACACACACACACACACACACACACACACACCAACTTCAAGGTCACACTTACTCAAAAAAAAGGGATATATTTCCGCCAAAACTGAATCACTTTTTGCCAACTTGAAGGCAGTGATATCCTATGGAGGATCTCCAATCGTTGGAGAGTTGAAGTTTGGATACTCGAAGTTTGAGAGTTCAAGGTTCGTCCACCAGTAGGACCTCTTGGACTTTATATATTCTCCCATCATTTACACTTGTAGTTCCATTATTCTGTGGATCACAGTTATTGTTCACAGAAGACTGCATAGCAAATGGGTCATATGGAGTCTCAGAATTGTAAGGAAATAGTGATTAAGACTTTAATTTGCAATTACAAAAGTAACTATAAGCTAGAATTAAGATTATGGCATTCCAGAGAATTCAACATATTCTGAGGTACAATGATCTCAAAATCAGTATGTAGTAGGGGGTCAGGGGGTATATTCCCCATGCTGTTTCTGCAGGGGTACAGCCCTCCTTCAAAAAATGTTTTACAGTGCTTGAGTGAATTTTAGTTTTCAAAGCTGGCTCATTAATCACACTTTTGGTGGTGGCACGTATTAGGATTGATGAACAGTTCACTATATATCTGTCACAGTTTGTGATCAGCTAAACTAGACTGCAAACTGCAAGATGTTTCTCCGTGGGAGAGTGGGATTTAGGCAAAATCCTTTCATTGCTATTAACCAGCTTAACTTTTAGATGTTGTGAATGACAGTGTACTGCTGTACAAGCAAGGTAATGTGTTGATTTCTTGTGCTTTGGCTAATTCTTTGCTGGTTTTGCTGTTTATGTCTGCAATGACTGAAATATGTTTTGATGATGGTATGGAAGTGGTGAATGTCTGATTGCAAATATGTTTTGTTTTTCTTTTTTGCAGATAACCTGGATGATGACAGTGAGGAGGATGTGGACAGTGAGCTTGAGAATGTAGATGTAGAAGTAAGTGTAACAAAAATATAAAATAGTATTTCACATTTCTGTAAGTTGTGGTCCCAGTCAATGAACTTTGGAAGCCCACCATACTTGTATTTTAGTGTTTTTTTGACTCTCTAATTACACTCTTGCAATATTAGTAATATTTTAAGCAAGTTATTGATGTATTCATGTCTTTGCTAGATTCCAAAATGTTCAAAGTAGCGGAAGCCTTCACCATCTTTCTATCACTAATCAGAATGCACTTGCCTTCCATGACTCGAGAAATTATATCATCCTGTGAGCAGTTTACTTTAGATTCTAGTTATCATTTCCAAAGGCATTCATTGAAATAATTTCCCACAGTTATGGCTATCCTCTTGGAAGACTGAAATAAGTGGATTTGGCCTGTGTCTGCATGTCTGCATAGGGCAATATTAATAGCATTCAACAGAAAATGCTTTTGGGATGTTCTCATATGTCATATACATTAACTCATAAGTGATTCACCACATCATGCTAGCTTTATGTTCAGTGGTCTTCATTTTCATGTTTTTGATTCCTGGAAATTGCTAGACTAGACTAGAATTTCCTTTACTACAGTGAAAACAGGCAGTTGCACCAATGGATATTTATGGCTGGGCAAAGATGAAATATGTACATACACAATGTCACGGTACAATGCCTGCTTTTCATGGTTCTCAGTTTACAATATAGAGATCAATGTATTACTTATGTGGAATTCTAGCATTTTTACTAATGTATCCTTAAATATATTTTTCATAACTTAGCAAATGGGGACCTAGGTACTACAAAGTGTCCACAGCCATCTAACACCCATGCCATGAATATTGGAACATAACTGCTACCACTAATGTCTAATCAGTGTTATGTTTAACTACATTATAAGGCACACATCCAGCTATGCCCTGGTCAAGAGGACATAGTCATTTATGCCAATGCAGTGCTTTGACACTGTACATTACACCCTACTGCACCCAGCCATGTACCCCCAGCCAGAGTATGATAATACATTTTTTCACCTTTAGTTTCAGGCCGTGGCTCTGAAAACAATCATTTCCCAGATTTAGACCCCTATGAAGGATATCTACATTATTGGAGGATTCAATAACTACCCCCTAGCTTGCAGTAATCTGCAAACTTTGTCATACAGAGGTCTTTCACATTGGTAATATCTACTATGTGCTGATGAGTGCTGGAGTTTAACTCCTGTACCTGGTTTGCTGACATCCTTATCAGTGTTAGTGGATTATTCTGGTATTTTGGTGTGTAAATTATGGCAGCAATGGTGTGAAGCAACATGTTACAGCAATATTCTTCATGCCATGCCATATCTATGCATGTGGATGACTTCCTCTGCATGGATAGCATGGCATTCAAGTAACTGATTAAGTATTATACTTAAAGATGTTTGTGAGATGTCATGATGTTACTGAAAGGTTGCTGGACAGTATCTGGAGATGGGATGCTGATTACTGTCATATTTTTCTTTTGTTGGTATTGGACAACCATATGCATATCAGAACACATGTCACATAGAATGTCTAGTGCATCTGCATCTATATGGTGACAGTCAAGTTATAGTTGCATGATTTGTAATATTTACTTTATTATGCCATATTACATAGCCTCTACCATATGATAGGCTGATAATTGACATCTGTGGGCTTGTGGTAAAAGATCTGCAGTATAGCTCTTTTATTTATTTATTTAAGTTTGACTATTGCAAATTCTGCAATGTCAGGTTCACTGATGTCCACATGCATGCACTGATTAACTTGAGTTGACTCTAACTGGTGTTCTGTTTCACCTACTGACTTTAATCTTTGATCTGTAGCCTCTGCTAACACCCACCAGCTCTATTGTTATTCACAGTATTTACATTTATATCCTAACAATTTATACCTTTCTTTTTTCATAGTTTAATTAGGCACATGTTTTAGGTGAGACAGTACTCTAGATATTGTTTCTTTTTTATTCCCCTTACAGTTAAAAATCAGAATATAGGTGTACTTTACTAATGATTATACTTTTTGCAGTATTTCTTTGTGCATTTGTATTTTCAAATGGTGGATACAATATAAAACCTTCCTGCCTTCATCCAAATGGCTATACTATTACATTTTCCTCCACAATGCTGCGTATCTGCTAACCAAATCCTCTGTAACTACTATAAATATAGGATGTCTCAGTAATAAGTGGCCCATGCTATAATTCTGGTTAGATATACATATACCAATTATTGCAGCATTTACAGAACTGTATGCCACATATCATTATACTTCTTATAACCACTACTATGGAAACAAATGAGCTAATTTAATCAAGGAAGAAGTATTTTTCCCTTGATTAATAAGAACTTGAACCATATGTACAACTATTTCTAAAGGTAGTAGTGCTGGATATGACACAGATCCATAATGCATTCTAACTCACTTACAAGTAGGCAGATCTACTAATATATGTACATTTTCAACCTTCGTCTTTAGTAGTACTTAAACAGACCCTAAAGCCTAACCTTAATTTATCACAAAAAAGCATTGATTAATCATACTAAGTTATCTAAATTCCTACTAAATCTGCTTTAATAAAAAAAATCTTCTTTAATCAATGAGTAACTATTGCCCAGTATATCCATTTGGATTCTAAAACAAACCAAACTATTGCCCAGTATATACATTTGGATTCTAAAACAAACTAAACCCTTTCTTTCAATACCATTGTCCACAGAACCGTAGTAAAAATCAGTACTGATTTCCAAACTGGAAATTATCAGCTCAGCGCCTCTATATGCAGAAAATAATATCTCTTTTGCTGTTTCAGTCTTTGACAGTATTCATGGTTCCATACAGTATAGGTTATACCTATTAAGAAAAGTCTGAGATAAAGGAATTAGAGGACCTTGGATTAATGCTGACTTAATAAATCAAATAAAACTTAGAGGTAATGCCTAGAAAGATCTGAAAATGGCCCCACCAATAAAATTAAATGGAACTTTACCAACAAATTAAATCTGAAACTGGAAGTATTACTAGTTTAGCTAAAGCATCACATCTCCCACAGCAACAAACAATCTAGCTGGTCAATCCTAAATCCTTTTGGAAGTGGATTACATCATTAAGCTCTACAATATTGTTCCCAAATCCTCCAAAGAAGCTAAGGGGAATATGAAATGTTGCATCCTTTCCAGCAACTAATTACTTCTCTATCTTCTCCTGCTGAATGCAGTAATATAACTTCTAACCCAACTGCACCATTATATAAACTTATTAAAAGCCCAATAAAATAATAAATCGCTAGATTGTTCAAGCACTTATTGAAGCATCATAACTATCACACTCATATTTATACACTATATTGTAAAGCATAAAATGCTTACATACATAATCAGTTTGTCCTGAAATGCAAGTACTGTCTCATGTAGACTTAATCATAAAATATTAATGCCCTTACTCTAGACACCGTATCCTTCTTTTGAACATGATTTCTCTCCCATTGTAAATATTGCCCATTGACTAAAGTTTAGAAGCAAAGTATTTGTGATCAGATTTTGATATATAATATATATATATATATATATATATATATATATATATATATATATATTCACAAATACAATGATTTTTCAGTTTATATTCCACCTAAACATGTAATACTACAACAACTATCTATATTTTGCCAAATCAGATTTTTACAAATATGGAACAAAACAAAGCTACTAGTATTCTTTGTTAGACCTTAGACAGGCATGTGTTGGCCACACTCTTATTCTAGGTTGTCTGATAATGTCATAATATGGTTGCCAGCTACCATTACAACAGAGTATTTCAAATTATGGCTAGTAATAACTCGTCCATGGATTGTGTATCAACCCATGGTGTCCTAAAAAGCACTGTTACTTTTCCTCTTGATATATTAATAATTTCCCATATAACCTGCCTAACATAAACTTCATACCTTATGTTGACCACATTGTAATAACTGAATAGCATATTAATTACATTTTCTTGCAAAATATTAGCTGTGTGTTTTCAGCCTCACCTGGAACTGGGGAGGGGTGATATGGTTGGATGTCTATCAGATTGGAGTTCTGACAGAAGATGAAGCACAGAGGGATAATGCTAGACTAGGAAAAGAAGGGACAGAGTATGGACCTAGGGTGGGAATACTTCCTGAAAATCACTCCTCATAGTCTGTCTAGCCTAACTCTAACATTAGCATGTTAAGTATCGCAGTTGGGGCTATAAAAAAAATCTCCAAACTTCTCAACATGATGTGAGATGGCATTGGGAAGGGAAGGATGGCTGATAGGTTCATAGGTAAGTGCTAGGCTACCTGCCCTTGATGGCCATTTTATGCCTAATCAGTTAATTTTTTTTGTGATGGAATTAAGTTATCCCATTTGATTATAGATTGACATTATCCATCCCATGGTCAATAATTATATATTACCCCTAATATGAATAACTGACATCATACCATAGATAATTTGAGGGGACCCATGCATGGTATAGAGCATTTTGGAGCTGCCTCTATCCATTAGTAGTACAGAGGGCAGTCCGGGGATACATTTTCAGATTCCTATCCATAGAGCCAAGTTGTGCTTGAATATGGAGAGGGATGAACTTTGTATTATGTGGATGGGGAGTGTGATAAAGAGCATCTGTATCCTCTGTGAGATATACCTGCCCCCTCCAAACCATCAGGTTGATATTGCAGAAAAGGTTTATATCCCTAAACTGATTATTTGTGATGCCATCTGACTTGCTAATGTGCAGTAAATCCATCAGTATTAGGTCAGAGGTTGCCTTGCATGCCACACACAGGTCACCTCTCAAAGGTCTGTAGGATCCTGAGTATAGTGACAGGTCTTTGAGTTGGTCTATGTAGGGCATGTTGCTTATGCCTTGTATCCCTTTAATAAGGGATCTCTGTGGGTATTCCAGTTGTCACATGTGTCTGGACAGAAACATACGAAAGGGGGCATTATATTCAATGACTGGCCTAATGAGGTCTGAGTAAAGAGGGACAATGACATTCCAAGAGCTACATACAATCCTGTTATTTAGAAGATGTGCAATATAGAATGACTTTCTTACAACAATGGGCACATGTTGGTCAAAAGGTCACTGCCTACATAAGTTCCCAAATCCTGAACAACTGGGTCAACTCTTAGGAGCGTATTGTAAATGTGGTAGTTCCCTGGATAGATGACTTCCCAATGGATAAAATAATGCATTTTTTTGACATTTAGTTTCAGTCCATGATTTTGGCACCAGTTATTTATTTGGGATACACCTTCTTGTAGGATGGCTAGGTCATTTGGGGATTCAATGACTGCTTCTAGCTTGCAGTCATCTGCAAACTTATTCAACCAGAGCCCTTTGGTATTGGCTTTTACTTCAGAAAAGTAGGTGACAAGCAGGAGTGCTCCAAGCATAAAACCCTGGAGGACTCCACTGGTGACTGGTCTCTATGTGTAGGTAATTTCTCTACTTTGATTTCCTGCATCCTATGTGTGAAACATTTGTAAATCAAGTGAGTGACATAGGATCTTATTCCCAGTTTATTTAGCTTTTCTACTATGCCTGAGTAGGGAATTGCGTCAAAAGCTTTGGTTGAGTCAAAGTATGCAGTATGTACCATTTTGCCTTCATCGATTACTTTGATGACCTTTTCAAAAAATCCACCTGTTTGAGTATGCATGCCCTGCTACTGATAAATCCAAACTTGAGACAGGTCCAGAGCGTAGAGGTTCCCCATGTCCTGATTGATTAGTTCCATGGCAAACCTTTCCATGGCTTGGAACATGATGCTGGTCAGCGTTATGAGTCTGCAACTGCCTGGGCTGGTGATAGGTCTTCATAGGTTCATAGGTTCATAGGTTGGTACTAGGCTATCAGCCCTAGGGCCTATACAAGCCTAGCCATAACAATTCCCTGGCTATTTCTTCCCACAGTATTTACTTCTGTGGACCCCTGTCTAGCAGGGCAACTGACGTGATCCCAAGGGTGAATTTCCTATCTCCCATCCAATCATCAAGGTTCCTTTTGAAGAGGGCCAAAGAGGTGCTCTGCTTGACATGTATGGGCAGTCTATTCCAGAGTCTGGGGAGTCTCTGAGTCAGGAACCTATCCCTCCAGCATGTTTTGTTCATTGTGATGACAAGGTTTACATCCCTGGAGCATATGTCTCTGAGGGATTGGGATTTCTTTAAGTGTAGCATGTCCAACAGCTCTGTGTTTGACATACCCTTGTATGTTAAGAAGAGATCGCCTCTGAGTAGATGATATGCGGCAGAGTATAGGTGGAGTTTTTTAGACGGTCAGCATAGGGTATCTGCTTTAGGCCTGTGATTCTTTTAGTGAGGTATTTCTGCAGCCTTTCCAGTTGTTGCAGATGTCTTGAGAGGTACATACCAAACGGGGCATTGTATTCTATAATGGGTCTAATGAGGGATGTGTACAGTGAGACAATTACCTCCTTTTTTCTGGATGAAAAGCCCTTAGTGATGAGGTGTGCCACATAGAAGGATTTCCTGACTGTTGTAGCGATGTGTTGAAAAATTGAAAAATGCCACAGGAGCAATGGCAGCGTAAATCAAACAGTGTTTAATGAATGTTCAACTAGCACAATGTTGCAGCAGACTGCTGCTATCCACAATAAAAAAATAAATAAAGGCAAATGGAACCAGCTGGTGCAGTATGAAGCACTTTTCGTCTGTAATAATAAACAGACTTCTTCAGATACTGACACCCTGTAACATAAGGTTATTTGAAATGTAGTATAACAGTCACATGATAGGTATGCTCTTGTCATTAACCCTTAAGTGGTATAACAACTTTAACCTACTTAATAAAAAACGGTATGTATCATTCAAAGCACCATGTCAGCCACATTATACAAAATAGAAAATCATAAAAAAGTTAAAATACATAAGTTATTAATACTTTATACTCAATATTATGAACATTAAAAATGTATTTTTGGTCTAAACCAAAATGCGATGGTGAACAGGCATGGGAAACATAAAATGGAGCAAAAAGTCATGCTACATTACTATTAGTAGCACATTGTGCATGTTACAGATGACACTGCCAATATCGACTTGTGGTACAGCTATTAGTGTAACTTATAGGCCGGTTCTAAGTAATTTTAAAGTAATGTTATTATTGTACGAATTAACAATTTTGCACTATCATAAACCTAAGGTGCAATGACTAAATAATGGTGATAACAAGGGCACGTTTTGTTTTAAATGTCTGTTCTTAAATTGTGCCTACCATAGAGTGATGAACTTAAAAAGTAATATGCAAACAGATAGACTAATTGCATAAGTGCCCAATGACATAACAACTAACTATAGTGAATGCTATGTTTCTCATCACTGTTGGGATGATGTACGCACCTACTGATACAAGGAATTAACTTCTAACCTTATTGTAACCAGTTTCTTAATTTTAATATACAAGTTAATGAATAGACTTTGTTCAAGCCTGGTGGTCGACATGCATCTAAACGTAATTGCCACAACCTCCTTTTTTCTGGATGAAAAGCCCTTAGTGATGAGGTCTGCCACATAGAAGGATTTCCTGACTGTTGTGGCAATGTGGTTATCGAAGGTGAGACCACTGTCGACCTGTGTCCCTAAGTCTCTTATCACACTTTTGGTATTTAGTATACTGCCACCTATGTGGTAATTCACATGTTTTATCCCAAAGGAGATAACTATACATTTCTTGGCATTGAGCTTGAGCCCATGGCTCTGGCACCAAGCATCTGTTTCTGTAAGGCCCTTTTGTAGAATATCCACATCATTTGGGGATTCAATAATGGCTCCCAGTTTGCAGTCATCTGTAAACTTTATTAGCCAGAGTCCCTTAGTGTTGGCCTGTACTTCAGAGAAGTAGATGCCAAACAAGAGAGGTCCCAGGACTGAACCCTGAGGTGTTCCATCTGTCTGGAGCTAGATTTGGAGTTGGCTACTTTTATGGTGTGGGTTCTGTCAGTAAGCCAGTTGGCAACCCATCGAGTGACATAGGGATTAATGCCTAGCTTAGTAAGTTTATCAAGAGTGGGGGATGGTGTCGAAGGTCTTGGTGAGCTCCAGATAGGCTGTGTGAGCCACCTTACTCTTGACCATGGCTCTGGAGACTGATTTGAAGAAGTCAGTCAGGTTCAGGAGACAAGATTGGCCCTTCACGAACCCAAACTGGGTGGGGTCCAATGTTTGAAGGTTGCCAATGTCTTTGTTTATAAGCCCCATGATAACACGTTCCATGGCCTTGCAGATCAGACTCATCAGACTGATGGGGCAGTAGTTCCCAGGATCCAAGGTGGATCCACCCTTGTGGAGTGGGTTAACTGTAGCTGTGCGCCACTCAGTGGGCACGAAGCCTGAGGTGAGGCTATGGTTAAACATGACACTTAGGTGAGGTGCCAGTTCATTTTGTAGTTCATGTAGTACACAGTCTGGGATGTTATCTGGTCCCATGGATGCTGTATAATTAGCTTTGGAGAGTGTGTTTTTTACCTGTGTGGCCATTATTACCATACTCACCTATGCGACTTGGCACAAAACCTGAATGGCGGCTAAGACTGAGCAGTGTTGTTAGGGGCATGGCTAAATTATGCTTCCTTCTATTTGAAATTCAACCAGATGTGTTGTCAACACCCAACAATTCAGTATTTTTAGCTTTTGGTAGCATTTTTAGGACATGGACATGGTCTTGTGTGATAGCGAGAGGAAACTGTGCTTCCTTTTGCTATCATTTTTTGTTTCAATGTTTTGTTTGATATGTTGAGTTTTGGTATGCTGGAATCAATTGCTTCATTTTTGTTGCAATTGCATTCTGATAATTCAACATATACTCACATGGAACTGATTTAGTTTATCAACCATACGTAATGTCGAACAACAAAACATCAAGATGTAGATATTCAACATTCAGAATATTGAACAAATGCCGACCGAAGAAATGCGTGGGAGAGCGCACTACAGTAGGGACAGAGATTTATCATTTTCTCATGGTTGTGCAATCACAGTTGATATATAATTGGCAGGGGGAGGGGGGAGCAGGGTGCCTTGTAAATAAGATGCCTGCAATACCTTAAGCCATTTAGTCTTCTTCTTCTTCTTTCGGCTGCTCCCGTTATTAGGGGTCGCCACAGTGGATCATCTGTTTCCATTTCTTCCTGTCCTCTGCATCTTGCTCTGTCACACCAACCACCTGCATGTCCTCTCTCACCACATCCATAAACCTTATCTTAGGCCTTCCTCTTTTCCTGTTACCTGGCAGCTTCATCCTTAGCATCTTTTTCCCAATATACTCTGCATCCCTCCTCAGCATATGTCCAAACCAACGTAATCTTACCTCTCTGGCTTTGTCACCAAACCTTCCAACCTGGGCTGACCCTCTAATATACTTATTCCTAATTCTGTCCATCCTTGTCACACCCAGTGCAAATCTTAACATCTTCAACTCTGCCACGTCAAGCTCTGACTCCTGACTTTTTGTCAATGCCACTGTCTCCAACCCATATAACATAGCTGGTCTCACTATCCTCTTGTAGACCTTCCCTTTCACTCTTACTGGTACTCGTCTGTCACAAATCACTCCTGACACTCTTCTCCACCCACTCCATCCTGCCTGTACTCTCTTCATCACCTCTCTTCCACACCCACCATCACTCTGAACTGTTGATCCCAAGTATTTAAACTCATCCACCTTCACACCTCTACTCCCTGCATCCTCACTATTCCTCTATCCTCCCTCTCATTCACACACACATATTCTGTCTTAGCCCTGCTGACCTTCATTCCTCTTCTCTCTAAAGCATAACTCAACCTCTCTAGGGTCTTCTCCACCTGTTCCCTACTTTCACTACAGATCACAATGTCTTCTGCAAACATCATAGTCCACGGGGACTCCTGTCTGATCTCATCTGTCAACCTGTCCATCACCATTGCAAATAAGAAAGGGCTCAAAGCTGATCCTGGATGTAATCCCACCTCCACCTTAAACGCATCTGTCACTCCCACCACAGACCTCATCGCTGTCACACTACCCTCATACATATCCTGTACCACTCTTACATACTTCTCTGACTCTCCCAACTTCCTCATACAATACCACAACTCCTCTCTAGGCACCCTGTCATATGCTTTCTCTAAGTCCACAAAGACACAATGCAACTTCTTCTGACCTTCTCTGTACTTCTCCATCAACACTCGCAAACATCGCATCGGTAGTGCTTTTTCCTGGCATGAAACCATACTGCTGATCACTAATCATCACTTCCCTTCTTAAACTAGCTTCCACTACTCTTTCACATAACTTCACACTGTGTCTGATCTACTTAATCCCTCTGTAGTTACTACAGCTCTACACATCACCCTTATTCTTAAAAATCGGTACCAAAACACTTTTTCTCCATTCCTCAGGCATCCTCTCACTTTCCAAGATTTCATTAAACAATCCAGTTAAAAACTCCACTGCCATTTCACCTAAACACCTCCTTGCTTCCACAGGTATGTCATCTGGACCAACAGCCTTTCCATTCTTCATCCTCTTCGTAGCTATCCTTACTTCCTCCTTGCTAATCCACTGCACTTCATGATTCACTATCCGCACATCATCCAACCTTCTCTCCCTCTCATTCTCTTCATTCATCAGCCCCTCAAAGTACTCTTTCCATCTGCTCAACACACTCTTCTCGCTTGTGAATATATTTCCCTCATTATCTTTTATCACCCTTACCTGCTACACATCTTTAATAGCTCGGTCCCTCAGTCTAGCCAATCGGTACAGATCCTTTTCTCCCTCCTTAGTGTCCAACCTTTCATACAACTCTTCATATGCCTTTTCCTTAGCCTTCACCACCTCTATCTTTGCCATGCACCTCATCTCCTTATACTCTTGTCTACTTTCTTTATCTCTCTGACAATCCCACTTCTTCTTCGCCAACCTCTTTCTCTGTATACTCTCCTGTACTTCTTCATTCCACCACCAGGTCTCCTTGTCCTCCTTCCTCTTTCCAGATGTCACACCAAGCACCTTTCTAGCCATGCCAAATCATACATGCAGACAGCAGTACAGATATACCTTAAGCCATTTAGTAATGAAGGAAAATAGGTAATACAACCATGTGATCTATTATAGCTTCAGGATATAGACGCTAGAGCTATCAGGGACAAACAAAATGCAAGGGAAAAGCAGCAAATTCAAAGTCTGTGCTCAAATACTGCCATTAGCACTGTAGGCTACATGGACCTTTCATATACTCAGTTTACTTAGATCATTACACAATATTTTAAGGCTTCCTCTTTGCATTCATACTGACTAAGCAAAGAGTAAAGTTAGTATTTTATAAACAAAGGGGTGCGTGGATGCTGGAAAGACAACTGAAGTAATCCACGTGCTTCCATGCTTCTGTCTTATTAGATATAGGTAATTCAGTGTATATTTGTCGAAGGGAGGTGCAAACCTTGTAAGAAAAGCATGAGTGAAGAACTACTACAGAAGGACTGATTGTTAGATGTTATGATGGGGACTTCGTTTGTGTATTGTGTGTTGTACTGTGGAGCTTAAAGCAATGCAGAAGTTGCATTTGTGTAACATGACAAAGAGGGCATGAATTAGGACATTCAAACTATAAACTGGGTTGACAGGAAAGAGTGGGACTCTTACTTGTAAACTGGGACAGTCTGAGAAATCCAGACTGTTGAGAGGCTAGGCATTGACTTGTTTCATTTATTTCCTACATTATGCCCAATTGCATCTTCTTTTTTGTTTTTGTTGTGCTCAAAATTTTAGTAACAGTGCATTTTAGGAATGTTATAATTATGTTTTATATTAGCTGCTACTGTTAAATATATTTCTTTTAAACTATGCAGGGAATGTTATCTCTCTCTCTCTATATATATATATATATGTATGAGTATATATATATATATATATATATATATATATATATATATATATATATATATATATATATATATATATATATATATATATATATATCTATATATATATATATATATATATATATATATTTCTATATAGAAATATATATATATATATATACACACACACACACACACACACACACACACACACACACACACACACACACACACACATATACACCTATATATATATATCTATCTATATATCCATATATATACATATATATATATATACACACACACACACACACACACACACACACACACACGTGTGTGTGTGTGTGTGTGTGTGTGTGTGTGTGTGTGTGTGTGTGTATTTATATATATTGATAGATAAATAGATTAAGATATATAGATATATATAGACATATATATATATATATATATATATATATATATATATATATATATATATATCTATAGGTAGATAGATATTATTTGTTGTACTCTGTGTCTGAGTTGAATTATTGTAGGGATTTCTACTTCATTATTCTCCCTTGAAAATGGCATTGCGGCTTAGTGGGAATACCCAGTAAATGATCTTTAATTAATTTGTTAGCAAGTAATAGATAAGGATAGTGGACTGACATCAATTTGTTTTTATTCAATATAATTTTTTTGGAAGAGGCTGATGCATTCATTTCTCTTGGTAATAGTCAGGGCTTCAGCCATTTGTGATATAGATCTGAGCTGTCTAACAATGACTTTAATTATATAAAGCTCTCACAGAATTCTACAGCTTCCTAGATATATTATTACTTCTTTGGCAAAGTCCCTTTGAAACTTATTTTTCAGGAGATGGCAGTTATGCCTATGGACCCACCTAAATAGTAGATTCAATACGGTTTTCTTATTGCTCTGCCCCATGTGGTCAGTATCAGAGAATTATTAGACTTTACTAATATCAGGGTTTAGCATCAGACTGCATGGGGTTTATGTTGGAATGGAGACAATTATCTGGTCATGCTGGTTTAACGTGGGTGTTATCTAAGCTGATTACCTCTGATTTGTGGAGAATTCAGTAGCCCATTAAGGCTTACATTGATGTGTAATATGAGAGCAAGGGATATTGTAATTCTTCCATCTAACATGTACACATATCTCATTGCCAGACATTTAAATTTGGGAGACTGAAAGTTTACTGATGCACTCATTTGATGATGTAGACAGGAGAATTGTGACTTAAATAATCAGAACAATTAGTTGACGTCTCTTGCAGCCTCCAGACAACAAGCTTATTAATCACTTTAAGCAAGGTTTACAAATGAAGGCTGAAGAGATGTCAAATTATGAAATAGCCATCATTGTCAGACACTGGACGCATTCATTTTAGTTGTTAATTGCATGAGGGCTGAAGCTGGTGGGTAGCTTTTACTTAAAATCTTGGCACCACTGTATGATATCCATTAGGTGTCATATGTCAAGTGTGCTTGAATACTGCACTGCTGCAACAGTATGTTATATTTCTGCCATACTTTTTATTCCTGTACAGCTGATAACCATTAGTAGTACTGCTGTAACTGCCTGCAGGCTCATTTAACCGCCTTTATTTTGCAGTCATTCTTTCCCCACTGTGAGCTGAGGTAATGGCCTTAGCATAGCATTCATTAAGACAGCCATTGGGGTTGTTTTTCTATTGGCATACATTTCTGTGAATATTCTGACAGTACCCAAAGGGTAGGCATGCTATGGGACAGTGGAAAAGCTTTGTCATCATGAGTGAAGTTATGCCAGAGGCCCACTTTCATTGTTTGCAGATGCATTTGTTTCGTCGCTGGTATTTGATAGAAGTCAGAGACAAAGCAAGTTTTCTGAATGATGTACCGCAACCTTTTCCCTGGAAGAGGTGAGCCTTGTCATTCCTCTACTTCCTCTGCCATGTCCCCCAGCACCTGTGCTAAGTGAGACAAGGTTGCATGGATCATAAACTCAGCTTCATTCTTCTGTGCCACAGTGCCAGCATATAATAATAATAGTAATAATAATAATAATAATAATAATAATAATAATAATAATAATTTATTTATTTATTTATTTGCTTGGGACCTACATAGAAGAAAGATGATGGGTGTCATACTGGGTAATTGAATTGCTGTTGTCATTTATTATTTATTCCATGTACTGCAATTATAAGACTGTTTGGGTGTAAAATGAAGATTATAAACTATACATTTGGCTAAGATTTAGAAATCAGTTTGTAATTGTTGTTATTTAGATGTCAAATCAGATATGGTTTGGAAAATGTATGCAAGCTGCAGATTGCATCTGTATGATGTTATCTATTTGTGCTGCTGCCCTTTGCTCCAGAGAGTCACTTGGGGTCCATGGAACTTCTCCTTACACTTGCAGTTGATTTAATGAAGGCAGTTAATTAATTTGGTAGAATCTTTACCCTGTCCTTCCATACCTAGCCATTCTTAGGTACTTTATAATGCTTAAACAGAATTTAATCTGTGGCATAAAACTGAGTTGTTATTTTCCACCCAATAATGGAGTAAGATGTCATACTAGGCAGGTGTGTTCTCTTTAGCCATTTTTTTTGCTTTCTTTCTGGAACCAGTGCTGATTACATTAACGAAATTTAAGGGATATTTAATTTGTTCTCATGTAGAGATGGCCTGTTCTGAATTAATATATATGTAGATGATATATTATTATCTTTCCCTGAATGGGTACATATTCATCCAGAACTGCTGTAGGTGAGGTATTCCTTTGTTTGTTGTTTGACTTGTAAAAGAATCCTCCTCAAAAGACAATGGTACAAGTATTTTACCCATCCAATGCAGGACATAAGACATGAGTTCAGGTTTTGTTAGGCAAAAAGAAAAATTAATTACCTAGTTGATGTTCTCCTTAGACTTTAAGAATATCAGCACAGAATGCAGTCAGGAACTGCATGGACCTCCAGACAGATAACTGGCTCACTGCAGGGTTGCCAGGCATCCCTATTTGAGTGGGATTGTCTCGGGATCAGCAGCCTGATCCCGAGTACCGCACTGCTGGTATAAATCCCGGCGAAACAGCCTCCGTTTTTTTTTTTTTTTTTTTGATTGGCCCGTATACCAGCATATGGGACAATCAAAAATCGCTAAACATGGAGCTACTTGTGTTTATTGCAGAACATCAGGCAGTTCCGTATTAAACATAAGTAGCTCCATTTTGCGATTCTTTGATTGGCTCATATACCGGCATACGGGTCAATCAAAAATCACTAAACACTGAGCTACTTGTGTTTAATCTAGAACTGCCTGATGTTCCACATTAAATACAAGTAAGCTCTGTGATTAGCGTGAAAGACCTTTTTTTTTGTCCCTACCTGGCCAGGAAATCTGGCAACCCTGGCTCACTGCGAGGCACCCTGGCTTCTACAAGGTGATAAGCATTCTGCATCCACCTTGTGCTAATTTCAAAGCTGCTGATACAAAACTAAGTGCCATTTTTCAAATTATTCTGACTTACTTGTATTTGATTAACTGTGTTGTTTTATTAACATGCATTACATCTGTTTTACTGTTAAAGTGTTTAATTAACTGAGTGTGAACTGTTCTGCTGTTATATTCAACTGTGGATTTGTTCTCCTGTGTTAAATTGACTTAAACCGAGTTTAAATATCTTTAGCATAGTCTGGTTACAGGTTTTGCTGTATCTATATCTGTTTGTGTGATTTCTGTGTTTCCTGCTATGCTATCTTGTGTTTCGTGGGGCCTACCTGCACTTAGTAGGAGTAAGTGAACCGGTTGGAATGGGTCTGGCATGGGGTGTTTGGCTAGGAGCTCAGGAACAAGGGTTGATTGCTTAATTCCAGTGTTTCTATTTTACTTTTGCTTTTCTGGTACTTAAGCCCCACGTTTGCACTGGTTTGCACTTGTTTGCACATTGTGCACTGCCTCTGAGCTGTTTTAATCCTTTGCAAGGTATCTCAGCTGCAGTCTTTCCCTTACCAGCACTCCTGTGTAAGTGTGACTCTCCCTTTTAGCTACTCACACCTGTAGTTACTCTCCTCAAAAAGTAACCACTCTACTATCTCTGACCTCTCTTCCATAGATTCTGACAACCATGAACAGACAATTTCCTATAGTTTCTCCTGCTAGTCTGGTTAATATGAGCATCATGAGACAGTGTAGCAACTGCCTGATGTACACCAACAGACCTCTACTATTACCACCTAGGAACACAATACGTCAGAGATGCACTAATATGCACTAATATTAAGAACCTAGAATCCTTGCTGTCTCAGTCACAAGGCAGCACATCTGGCACTGAGAAAGCTGTCTACTCAAACACCACAAACATGACACCTCTAACACCACTCACACCTGTACAACACGCTCCCACATTAGTGGAGGTTCTCAAAAACATACCTAAACAAAAGAGACCTCAGAGGCAAAAGCACACACGCACATCACAACTTACAGCATCAATCACCACACATAGTACACAGACCTGTGTCTCAAAGCCTCTATGGCCCAGCTCCAAACCCAACATACTAGTCATAGGAGACTCTATGGTGAGACACACAGATGTGCCCCTCACCAGGCTAGACAAGGTGAAAGTCATGGTAAATTGCTTGTCAGGTGCTAGAATCTGACATATCATGCACGCACTCAAGTCTGTCAACAACAGGTACTGTTATGACTCTGTCATATTCCATGTTGGTGTGAATAATTTGAGATGTACCTCTCTGGCTTATATGAAGAGAGACATGATTGAGCTTGCTGAATATGTGTCCCTTGCAGGTATGTCCCTAGGCTTAAGCAGCATCCTACCATCAACTAGAATGATGCCTCAATACAAACAGAAAATTATTGACTTTAACAAGGGAATCCAGTACCTGACAGCTTGAGAGGACATAACTGATGCACCATGATGCTTTGCCAGAGATGCCCTTCATCTGTCCCCCCTGGGCATCAGGCTTCTGGAAAAGGATCTTGCCTCTCCCATAGTGCTTTTTTTAGGCAAAGTCATGAAGACAAAATTACCAATGTGAAAAATTCTTCGAAAATGAAATTTAAATGTCATGTAGCTAAAGGAAAGGAGTCTTGACATGAAACTGCACTCACTACAAACATTCCTCACCTGGAAGATGCTGACATTTGTGCAGTCACTGAAACCTGGTTCATAGCTGCGGAGAGCACTCCAGCCTTACAAGTTTACTCATTCAACCATATTTTCAGACTCCAAAAGGAGGGATACAAAGCCAAAGGAGGTGGAGTTGAAATATTTATCAAAGACATACACACCTCCAGGCTGGTTAAATGGTGTGACGCACAGGAGACACTCCATGTGCAGTTAACTGTTGACAAAACACCTATTCAAATCATAGCTAGCTACAGACCCCCAACCATGACTCAGGATGCCCACTCTACCTATATGGACTTACTTGAATCCATCAAGATTCAACCCTCTACCCTAATCCTGGAAGACTTTAACTACCCATTCATAGAGTGGAAGACATATTCTAGCCCAAATATGAATGCCCAAAGATTCCTCGTCTTTGTCAATGCCAGTGCATTGGATCAGATGGTCAACATCCCCATGAAAGGTGAAAATATCCTGGACCTTGTACTAACCAACATGAGTAGCCACTGTAGCACCTCTACAATGTCATCCTCCTTGGTAAAATCTGACCATAACAGGATCACTTTAGAAGTCACTATCACCTCCAATCCCCCTTGCCAGGGTCAAACAAAAAAACTTTTCCAAAGCTGACTACATCCTCCTGACAGCAATTATAAGTAGCTTCACAGCCACCATCCCTTCAGTTCATAGGTTCATAGGTGTGTACTAGGCTAATGGCCTGGGGCCTTTACAAGCCTAGGCCATAGGATTACCGTGGCATTGCACCACCCATCCTAAGTTTCGAGTGCCTCTGTTGAGTAAAGCCACTTGAGTGGTCCCTGGGGTGAATTTTCTATTTCCCATCCACTCATCAAGATTTCTCTTGAAGAGGACCAGTGAGGTGCTATGCTTGACATGTATGGAAAGTCTGTTCCATAGCATGGGCAGTCTCTGGGTTATGAACCTGTCTCTCCAGCATGTTATGTTGATTGTGGTAATGAGTTTGAGGTCTCTGGAGCATGTGTTGTGGAGGGACTGGGACTTCTTTAGCTGTAGCATTTCTAACAGAGCTGGGTCAGACATGGCCTCTAAGTAGGTGATATGAGACAGAGAATAGTTGGAGTTTTTATTTTAGTCTGTCCATATAGGACAAATGTTTAAGGCCTAAGATCCTCTTTGTGAGGTACTTTTGCGGCCTCAACAGTTGTTGCAGGTGTTTAAGTGAGTTACATGCCAAATGGGACATTGTACTCAATGATTGGCCTAATGAGGGAAGACCTCTTTCTTCCTGAATGCAAAACCCTTAGTAATGAGATGTGCCACATAGAAGGACTTTATGACCACAGTGGGAATGTGGTGGTCAAAAGAGAGGTTGCTGTCAACCTGTGTTCCCAAATCTCTTATAACGCCTTCTTTGTTCAGTGGACTACCATCAGTGTGGTAATTCATGGGAACTGGGTTTTTCCTAAAGGAATGATGACACATTTTTTGGCATTGAGCTTAAGGCCATGGTTCTGACACCAGTCGTTGGTCTCAGTGAGGCCTTTTTGTAGGATGTCAACATCTCTCGGGGAGTTAATAATAGCTCCCAACTTGCAATTGTCTATGAACTTTGTCTGCCAGAGTCCCTTCGTGTTGGCCTGGACTTCAGAGAAGTAGATACCCAACTGGAGAGGACCCAGGACCACACTGTGGGTTCTACCTGTGAGCCAGTTTGCAACCCACCTAGTGATATAGGGGTTGATGCCTAGCTTAGTGAGTTTTCCAATGCTTCCTGAGTGGGGAATGGTATCATAGGCCTAGGCCAGATCAAGGTAGGCTGTATGAACCACCTTGCCTTCATCCACACCTCTGGTGACTGACTCAAAGAAGTTGAAAAAGTTGAGCAGGCATTATCTGCCCTTCACAGAATCAAACTGTATGGGATCCAGAGTTTGGAGATTCCCTATATTCTTGGTTATTAGGTCCATGATGATACATTCCAGCTTTGCAAATCAGACTCATCAGGTTAATGGGGCAATAGTTCCCAGGGTCTGTAGTCACTCCTCCTTTGTGGAGAGGGATGACTGTGGCACTGTGCTATTCAGTAGGGGCAAAGCCTAAGGTGAGGCTGTGATTGAACAGGGCATGCAGGTGAGGTGCCAGTTCACTCTGTAGTTCATGCAGAACACAGCCAGGGATATTGTCAGGTCCCATAGAAGCTGTATTCTTGGCCTTGGACAGTGCTGTTTTAACCTGTGCAGCAGTAATACTGGGTGCCTGGCAATCTACTGGTATTGTGACTGGTCCCTTGGGGGGATGGGTAAAGTTGGCACTGAATCTATCGTCCAGTAAATTGGCAATATCTGTTGGCTCGGTATAGGAGGTACCATTGTGCAGTAACTCTGAGCACATCTAGATATTGCCATGGAGATTCTTTACATAACCATAGAAGGCCTTGTGGTTTTCTTTACTATCTGCTGCAATTCTGTTTTCATAGCTAGCTTTAGAGGATTTGATGAGGGATCTCAACTTTTTGTTGAGGCTGATAAGGGAGTTTTTCCAGTCTTGGGACTTCACCTTATTCAGCATCAGTTTCCTCCTTCCGTTGTAAAGTTTGTTTATGGCAGAGGACCACCAGGTTGGCTTCCTTTATTTGGAGGAGAGATTCTTGGTTATGTTGGGTGTGGTGAGATCCATGCATTTGTGTATGTGTTTGTACAGTGTATTCGTGTATGATTCGGTGGTCATGCAACTGATCTCCATTTGCATGGGTGCTGTGAAGTTAGCCACCTCTGTTTTTAGGAGCCCAAAGTTAGCTTTGGAGAAATTTTTCAAGTGGATTTCCAAGGTTAGAACTAGCACTAATGTTCAAGTCTACACCAAAAAACTATATGAGCACCTACATAGTTGCATGGACTCAGCAATGTCTGACAGAACCAAATCATCTTCCTCAATGAAGAGTAACCCTGTCTGGTGGACAGCAGCAATAAACAAACTCTATAATAAAAGGAAAACAATTGCTGTCCAGGACCAAGAAGGAGCATGTGTCAAGTTTGGAGCAATCTTTCCTTTTTGTGAACAAGCAAATAAGGTCACTGGTAAAATACTCTAGTGCTAACTTTGAGTCCAAATTGGCTACATCCACTAAGGACAATCACAAGGCCTTATTCACATATGTCCACAGTCTCAAAGGTAACACGCAAATCTGCTGTAAACTGGTGGTCAAGAACACCCCATACACAAATGTCATATATATATATAACCAACCTGCTGGCAGCCAGGTTCAGTGAAAACTTCATCTCCCTGTCCCTCCCATCAGTAAACCAGGACATTCAAGCACCTATCCCCCCTCCCCTCATCATCATGGAGCATGTCTTTAATGCCCTCTCACAAACAAAAAATACAGCTTCCATGGGACCTAACAACATCCATGGCTGCATCCTACATGAAGTCAGGCAAGAGCTATCAGCACCATTAGGCACATGAGCCTGAACATCGGCTTCATCCCAGCCAAATGGAGGACAACCACTGTCATGTCTCTACACAAAGGTGGAGCATCTACTGACCCAGGCAATTATAGGCCCATCAGCCTAGCTATCCTCATCTGCAAGGCCATGGAAGGCCATAGACTTTATAAACAAGGACATTGGCAGCCTCCAAACAATTGAACCCACACAGTTTGATTTTGTCAAATGGAGATCATGCCTTTTAAATTTGGTTGACTTCTTTGAAACAATCCTCAAAGCCATGGACAAGGGGAAGATGGTGCACACCACCTACCTTGAACTAGCCAAAGCCTTCAATACTATTCCTCACTTGGGCATAATAGATAAACTCTCATCCTCCAAAAGGACGTTACCCAAACTAATGACTGGTGCCAGAAGCATGGCCTCACACTGAATGCCTAGAAATGAATCATTATCCCCTTTGGGGGAAATGGCACCCCCATTAATTATCACAGTAATAACAATGTACTAAGCACACAGTCAGTTGTGAGGGACTTGGGCACCCAGGATGAAAGCAGCCCGACTTTTGACCACCACATTGTCTCCATTGTACGGAAGGCTTTCTACATGTCCCACCTCATAAGTAAGGGTATTTCATCCTGGAACAAGGAGGTGATAACATCTCTGTACACCTCCCTTATCAGATCCATTATCGAGTACAATGCTCCCTTTGACATGTACCAAGCACATGCAGCAGCTAAGAGACCACAGAGGTTCCTGACCAGGAAAAAAACATACGCTCCACAAGGATGGCATGCAGGGTCAAGCCAACAATGTAAACCACCAACGGCCAGCAAAAAACGATAGTGAACATATGATCAGTGACATAAAAATGCCAGAGGTGTAGATATTAAGTCATATTTTTAAAGATAAAAATCAAAGCTCTGGAAGTAAGCCATTATATGACATACATATTACAAGGTAATAGACCAATAGGTCTCTTAGAATAAGGATGACAGAACATCGTAGTGACATGAGGAACAAAAAATAAACAAATGCTTTATACAGACACACGATGCAACATCCCAATGCCCAGTTTATGTTCATGATCATTGACAAAATTCAGGGAGATAGGAACAACCAACAGGGTTGGCACACCATTTTAAACCACAAGGAACAATATTGGATAACCAACCTTGGATGTTTATTCCCCCCAGGTCTGAATGACCATCTGTGAGTTTCACTGAACACTGGATGATTTCATAATCATGGTTACAACAACAAACATTCATATAGATCAAGAATTAGTATGAACCATTCAATGGTGGTTAGGCCTACCAATGCTCATATTATACTCTATAAAGCATGATAAAAAATTGTTCAGGATATGAATATGTATATGTATGGTTTGGTATTCGTATCTGGTATGTTGGTGTTAAACATTGAGTATTGTACAATTACAATTTTGAATTTGTATTATCTACAAGCATATTATTTCAATTTATTATAATCTATAATATAGCTGAGAATGAGGCCACTATACTCTTTTTGCCTTATTTTGTAATATATTATATGATCAGTACTTGGTTCATTATTATTCAGTTCTTTTGAACTTGTGGTTATCACCCTTCAATATATATACATACTAGTGGTATATATTTTCTGCTTTTTTACACTATGATATGCATTCACAAATAGTGACTATGGTATTGGTCTAGTACCTTGTAATATGTATGTCATATAATGGCTTACTTCCAGAGCTTTGATTTTTATCTTTAAAAATATGACTTAATATCTACACCTCTGGCATTTTTATGTCACTGGTCATATGCTTTAATCAAGAATGGAACATGCACTTTGTTACTCCAGCCACTGGGTGGTGCTGTAATATTGCTTCCAGGTAATCAGAGACTAGTATAAATGCAGGCTGCTTCATTTCATTCAAAAAAACTTTATTGTATTCATTGATAAAGGCTGAATAGCCGAAACCGGTCTGGATTTGAAGGAATTATAAATAAATAATAATTATTTCTTCATTACTGCATGTTCACTATCGTTTTTTGCTGGTCGTTGGTGGTTTACAATCCTGACCAGGAAAAGCCAGGGTCTCAAACATTTATCTTATACAGATAAACTAAAAGCCCTGTTCCTCTACTCAGTCTCATACAGACTGCTCAGTGGTGACCTGTGTATGGCATACAAGGCTGTCTCAGACCCAGCCTTGCTGGAGTTGCTGCATATCCGTAAGTCAAACTCCACATGCGCAACCCACATGCAAGGCCTCAACTTGGTCTTATAGCCGGCCATAGGCATAAGCCAACTAGGTGGCTGACAAGGACGCTGCTCTAGCAGGGGCACTTTTCCAAAAATTATTTGATGTAGGTATACCAGGATGGGGGCACCAGGTGGTGTGGGAAGGGCGCCATGGAGCCTTTTTGCCTAAGGCACCAGTTGACCTAAGGCCAGTCCTGCTTGGTCTGTGACATTAATAGAAATTGTTGGCAAGACAGATTTGTGTCCCAGCAACTCCCCCATCTGTGAAATAGACTCCCTCTCTTTTGCCAAGCAGAGTACCTCGCTGGCCCTCTTTAGGAGGAACCTGGACGACTGGATGGGAAACAGAAAATACACCCTTGGGTTCCCACCTGTGTTCCTGCTGGACAGGGGAAACAGGTTTTGACTTTGTGGGAACATGGGCGAAATTCTTGGCTGGGCTTAAAAGGGCCTCTGGGCCAATAGCCTAGTATCGACCTATGAACCTAAGAACACAAGCTTTCTTTCATTAAGGCAAGTCTTTGCTCTTAATTCTTTTCTTCCTTGTAAATTAATGTGTCCATCCTCAATTAGGAAAAGTGAGTAAATGAGCTGCTAAATTCCCCCATTGTTTTCCTAAGTGACTGTTATGCCTAGTATCTCCCTAATAAGCACTGTGGGGAATATGTTTTCAGGTCTCTCAATTTCACTAACTGAAACATTATTTACAAAATATCTTTGTATTATAAATAGATTATACATATTATCTTGGATGACAGTGCAAGGATTACAGGAAAATATATGGTGCATTCAAGAAAAGGAAGTAAACAATAATAGTTCCTATTGTGTTCTAGGAGTTAGCTGTAGATCCAAGATTAAGGAGAGAAGAGATTTAAAAAAAGGAGAGATACTATATTAGAAGTTAAGAACATGTTATTTCTGCAATTCTTGTCCTTTGAAATCTCTTGGCCCAACCAATAAGAGGTATACAAAACTTCTCTGATCCATGATTAGGTAGCATATAACAGGACTGGGCATTTATAGAGTTCTGATATGGATCCAAATGATTGAAAGGATTAAAGTTTTTCTGTTTCAAAATATAATGGATAAATTTGAAGAATTTTTTTATGATATCTTACGCAGACAAGGTATGTTTTTTTTCCTGTTCATATACCTGCACTCTTCACTTATTTGCTACAGGTAACAATAAAGGTGTCCCCTAGAGGGGTCTATATTATAACATCAAAGTCTTTAAACTTTGAATGTTATAATATTGAACCATTTTGATCGAAAGACTATAACATTGAACACTCAGAATAGGGAATTTTTTTCCCAGGTAATAAATTTGTTGTTCCGACAAACATACACACAACACAAGCACACCAAAATAAATAATCAACACACATACACTTCGCAAAACCCTACACTAAACCATACATACACTACTAGCTATCCAATTACCTTAACCCAACCATAACCCTAAGGTCCATAATTACCGTACACTCACCTTACTTGCTCCCTAACCCTAAAGTCCCTATCGCACACTCACCTTACCCACTCCCTAACCCTAAAGTCCCTATCGCACACTCACCTTACCCACTCCCTAACCCTAAGGTCCTTAACTATCACACACACACCTTAACCCATTCTGTTCACACACTTACCTTAACCTGGTCCATAACCTTAGCTCCACAGTCGAGGAAATAGCGAAGCTGCAGAAACGGCCCACCAAATACTTTCCCTAGGAAAGTATTCGATATTCTGCAGCTTCGCTATTTTCAGCATTCAGTGCATAGGGTTTGATATTATAACATTCAAAGTTTTAAGACTTTGATGCTATAATATAGACCCCTCTAGAGAGCCACACATTTAAAAATGACACAATTATTTATTTTTTTTATTTATTTAATATTTGTTTACGGGGAAAGTCCTTACTTGGTACGAAGCCAATTTTTAGCAGATTCCCAGGGAGAAACGCTCCAGATATAAGATAAAGAAATGTGATTTTATCCCATCTTTACTATTTCTTGGAACTTGTACAGCAGGTTATAGTTAACACAGTTTCAGATGGAGGTAATGGTATAATGTTATTTGGTATATCCTTGCTTCATTGCATTATACTTGCAAATGACTTTTATGTAGATTTTGTTATGTCACTGTTCATTATATTGTGATTACTAGGATTACATCACCTGGAGCTGAACTTTCAGTGTTTGTTTTCACTTTTCCCCACTGTAGTGTAATTAAGGAGTTGATATATATATATATATATATAGATTGGTGGTGTGAAGGGAGGAAGCTCCAACACAGGAGGTTCAGGAGATGTTCTGTAGTTATGACTGTATAGTTTTCAATCATGAAAAGTTGACAAAGTGTCTTTTTTTTCAATATTCCTGTTATGTTACTTCTCAAGATTTGCAAGAGCATTTGTCTGTTTGCATTTTCCATCTTAAACTGTTAAGACTTCATTACCAGTAGCTTTTATAATTTTTGACAATTGTAGGACAAAATAGATTTGTATTTAGGATCCTAGGAGTTCACCTTGGGGATTTCCCTAAGCTGGCATTATAATGTGGGAGGTTGAAATGATGTTTAGAAAGCTTTGGGGAGCTGAGCTACGCAGTAGTTCTTGTGCGAGGTTACAGGTATTTCCATTTTAAAAAATGAAAATGTCTTACTTTGGGCTGCCATCTTTCCAAATGTTAAAGTGGGACACAGAGAATGGTGTCTCTAAATATATGATATTGTATTGGGGGTGACAATAACTATACTGTAATAACTTTGAGGAAATGATTAAACTATGTCAAGGGACCGGAAGCTCCAAGGTTCACAGAAGCTATGAGGTTCTTCATGGTCTGTGGTGTATTTAAAAAAAAAAAAGGATATTTAGAACAAAAGACATTTGTAAGGAAGAAAATCCAATCTCGGTATTTTTGTTCTAGGAAGAAATAAGTTGTGTAAAAGGATTAATTTTATTAAGAACTAAACATAACTAATTTGAAAGACTACAGCGATTCCTAACCTAGAAAAATCACAGGACTTGGCAACCAAAGTTATCGCCAAAAGTTAAAACCCCTTTCCCTATACTACATTTCATTTATGCTCCTGTAGAGTGATCTCTACTTATGTTTTTGGAATAAGACATGTCCTATACTTTCAGGTCTTCTTTATCTCCAAAGACATAGCAGTGCAACAAAGACCCACTTTAAAGGCCTAAACCTTCACTGCCACCTTAGTAACACATGCTGGTGTGATGGGTAATTAACCTGGTACATCCCCTGCCTTTGCAAGAGACTGCTGTTTGCATACCAGACAGATTAATTTCTCAGCTACTCTGAAGGATATACTTTATGAAAGTATGGAAGAACATACATTTACAGCTAGGATATGTGGGCACAATCTACTTAGTACTGAAACTAACAAACTCATAATATTTTTGATTGGCATGAGTTAAGATTCTTGATTACCATGAAAATTGCAAGTGTTGTATAACTTAAGAACCTATAAAGGAGTAACAGTGACAGAAAGGAATAGCAACTACACTTTCCCATTGTAAGATGCATTAGTACTACAACAAACATAACCATAATCAAAAGCAACAACTAGTAACTGACTAGGCAGTTGCAAGACTTGAATGCAGCAAGATTTTACTTGTTTCTATGAAACAAAAACAAGAAAATGAAAAACAAGAAGAACACTTTGAGACTTTTACTGTTGACTTCTTCTACCCATGAAGAATATGTGGTGACTTGTTATGAAAGCTATTAATCCTTGAGACTTGCAAAGTATTTTTTTTCCTTCATACCACAACTTAGAGAACTGCATAGAAGGCCACATTGATTTCACATAGTTTGCAGTAGATATTATCATGTGCTCCTCCATTTTTAATTCTAGCTACCTTATGACAACACCAGGTAAAGCTAGTTATTTCTTGTATTTCTGAGCTGCTGAGACAAGTAATTTATAGTCCAATCTATTTTAAGTGTTGCATCCTTTTCAATGTTGAAAGTTCTGCAGTAGAAGAACATTATGTGGGGAGAATAATCAATTTCTACTGCATATTATATACCTTTACTGTAGTTTATTGTTGCATCTCTTGATATATATGGAAATGCCTTTTATTTTAGGCACTTACGTTATTTCCTAGCATGTAGTTCTGAAGCACATGCTATACTCTCCACAAGCAGCTACATTATTTCTGGAGGGTTTTCTTTTTTTGCTCGCATTGAATGTAAAGTTCATGAAGATTTTTTTTTTTTAGCTCAACCCCAAGGATGATTGTAGCTTGCAATTCTCTTTATGTTGACAGATTCTAAAGTCTGCAAGCATGCCATGACACATTTTTCTATTCAAGGACAGAAATGTTGCAAGTCTGCACATTTCAACATGGACCATGAACTGCTGATGATATTTTTATTAGTTGCAACAATTCTCCATCCTGATTTCACTACATCACCACTGTCTCAGGCACAGAATGCAGCAAATAATTCAGAACCAGATTAGGATATTTCATGCCCAACTTGTAATTGCTGTGAAGCATGGGAAACAGATCCCAAAAGAGGGACTGTCCCAAGCATATCAGGATGGGTGGCAACCCCAGTTTTACTATAAAACAAAGACAATTAAACCGTCTCATATTTGATACTTGGAGCTGAATCGTTGAAGAAAAACTGCTGAAGTTTAGTAAAAGTATGGAAAAATTATACGTCACTTAACTGAACAACTGC
Organism: Protopterus annectens; assembly: GCF_019279795.1. Lineage (NCBI taxonomy): Eukaryota > Metazoa > Chordata > Ceratodontiformes > Protopteridae > Protopterus > Protopterus annectens. The sequence goes on along the minus strand of NC_056739.1, from coordinate 1,893,250,900 downwards.
TGCTATGTTATGATTGAGGGTTAGCTTATATTTAGTTGCTTTTGCATTACAAAACAAATTTGGGTCACAGCAGTAGAGCTGTCAGGTATGAAAGGGTTTCTTTTTGATTTTCTAATGAGAATAGTATTGCAGTTGAAATAGAAGACACAGAGAGTTATTGGCCCATTTTAGTTATACATTTCTGTATAAAATAAGATGGCCATAAGGAATAACATTATTAGTTACTTTGATGTAAACTGACATGCTTCAAAAAAAAAAAAAGGAAAGGAAAGAAATAATAGTTAAAAAAAAATAATAAAACAAGCGCAATTTACTGATGTTAGAATCAGAGCTGGCTCCTGGATTATGCAACCTAGGCAGCTGCTTAGGGCCTATGTTGGCTTGAGGGGCCTGGTGTAGCTTTAATACATAAATCTGCCGTAAATAAAGCAAGCTGCAGCACCTTGTGGTAGAAAACAGCAAGTCTGTAGGACCTGGTGGAGGACTTCTATGAGACACAACAACAAGCACCAGACTTCCCTAAAACAACAATTCTTTAGGACCTCACAGGAGACATCTGCAGACACAAGAAGCTCCAGAAGATGGGTAGGGAGCTATGCTGCAAATAATAAACAAAGCCACTGCCACCATTTCAGTAAATGATGTCATCCATGACCACAGAAGATTTGATGTATGCTGTAGAAAGCAAAGAATGTGTGTGTGTGTGTGTGTGTGTGTGTGTGTGTGTGTGTGTGTGTGTGTGTGTGTGTGTGTGTGTGTGAAATGCTCCATTTAGAGGGACTGTCTAGTTAAGTTACTTTTGTCATACTCAAACCCTGAACTTTTATTGTTCGCAAGCAAGTGACTTAAACTGTTTGTTTTTGTAAATCATTGAGGATTGCAGTCTGTCAGTGTTAGCCATAGAGTTTCATAGTTGTGTTGTTCAGTGTCAGTGGTGCAACAGGTGGCACATCTACCTGTAGTGCAGAAGGATGTGGGTTCTCTTCCCAGATGAGTTAGATTGAATTCTGTCACTACTGTGCATAAGGGTGTGTGTGTGTGTGTGTGTGTGTGTGTGTGTGTGTGTGTGTGTGTGTGTGTGTGTGTGTGTGTGTGTGTTTGTGTGTGTGTGTGTGTGTGTGTGTGTGTGTGTGTGTGTGTGTGTTGCACTCCTAAATGTGCTCTCGTTTGGATAAAATGTCTGGTAACTACAGCTCTATTGTGAGTTTGCCAATCATTCCCTATTGCATACCACCAATGCACCAATTTTTTTAATGAAACATAGGCAATTTATTCTTCAAGGGCATGAGACACTGAATTTATAGATGAAGCACTGAAATGCAATGCTGTTTTCAAGGAGCAATGGCTTCATTAGTTACAGTTGTCTTTAGTGTGGAATTATTCAGATGACTTTTACTTCTGCAGAAATTGTGTGTATTGACTGACATTGGTAGATTATAATGACAACAGTTTGAGTGGCCTTTTTATGGCTGGAATGTTCTGAAATTGGTAGTTTTGTTATTATTGGTTCACATGTTTTGTTTCACTGCTTATTGTAAAAATGTTCAAAACTGCACAAGTGGTGGTGTATTAAACAAGGAATGTAATTTAATATCAGAAAGGTGAACCAAAGAACACATGCATCTACACATGGTCCTAAAATTGTGTGCAGGGGGCTCATGGATGGAAAACAGCCCACTAAATTTGCCACTGGCCTGATGCATTTTCTTTGAATTCAGGATTCAATAAGGTTTCAGTGAATGTGAATTTCAAGAGCAGAGATGTTTACTGTTGCTCATGCTGAGTCTTTTTTTATTCTGGGACTGTATTGTTTAGTTTAGCAAATGGCTATCATTGTTTGTACTAAAATTTGAAATAAAAGTTTTGAATTAAATTCAAATATGTATAATTATTGGGTGGCCAGTGTAGTGCAGCGGTTAGCATTTTTGCCTCACAGCAAGAGGTTTGCTGGTTCTGTGTGGAGTCTGAATGTCCTCCCTGTGGACACATGGGTTTCCAATGGGTGTTCTGGTTTCCTCCCACATTCCAGTGACATGCTGTAAGGGTTTTGAACACTCTAAGTTGGCCATAGTTGTAAGTGTGTGCCCGAGTGAGTGATACAAATGAACCACCACAGCAGGGCTAGCCACCCAGTGGTGTGAAACTTGGCTTGAGATGACTGTCACTGTGGAACTGACACCCTGACCCCATGTGCAAAATGGAAAAAAAGGGGTTGAGGATCTGTAATTATTGTGGAAGTAAAGAAGAAAGTAGTGTGCACACTGACAGGTTTGAACAGTGTTAACGGTAACTGGGGAGACAGAGTGCCATGTAATGAGACACTGGAATAGTTGGGGGGATCCATTACCTTGCTTAGGGACCCATTCAACCATGCTATGGTGAGAATGGTGAAACAGCATTTACAATCCATGTCACTAATGCCAAAGAATACGTACATATCACTGCTGCCGTAAAAGGAATTGCCTTAAAAATCTGAATAATACAGCATTAATCTATTCTTCAACAATAAAACAAAAGAGTAAGTAAAAATAAATTTTGTTTCATGTTTTTGCAAGATGCTAATCTCTCAACTAATATTGCTTCTGTTGCTTTAAATAATTATTAACAAATAAACAGCTAAAGCATTAGCACTAGTCTGTGTTTAAATAACTAATAGTAAAGAATGAAAGTCTTTGCTATAATATTTTTATTTTGGTGATTACTATGGAATCTTTATCGCCAGCTTTCAACTTTGTCTTGAGCAAATACATCACTTATTTTCTCTTAAATAAAAGGAATGCAAAATGTGCTAGAAAGCAAATTAATACACTGAAGATTTCTGATTAGATAAACTGACAATGCATATAAATGAAGGGTAATAAAAATGTCAAAACAACATATTGCTTTTCTTTGTTAAGTTGAATTGTGCTCTCTTGTATGGTACAGGAACTACACAGAAGCATTTTTTTCAGGCTTTTTCAGAATATTTATTGAGCTGACTGAAGCTTTTCTATATAAGATAAAATTGTTTGGCTTTTGAATTGTTTTTAAAAAGAATCTACAGACTGCAACTTTGCTGCATTTTTTTAAAAAAAATCCTTATGCTTAATACTGTTTAAAGAGCAACATTTCCACTTCTTTATTCAATTTTTTTTAAAACAATGACATGACCATCAAGTGAATGTGTCTTAATTTCCCTGCATTATATTTATTAATTTTTACTTTAGAGGTCGTATAAGACATTTTGTTGAAATCAGGAGCAGTCAGTATTCAGTTATAGACTATGGCAATGCATTTAAATGGATCTGTAATTAAAGCTGAGTCAATGGATGTGATATATTACTTTTGCCACATGCATGAAGTATTATGATTTATAAGACAGCTGTACTACTTTTCTATCTAAATGCATTAAATGTAAGAGAGCTTTTCAAATAAAGAAAACTGGTTGTGGTGTCAATCTTCCCTATTTAATCAGTTTTACATTGAAGGAATGTTGCATTATTTTACCATTTAGGTACTAAGTAAAATACTTGAGTATTTTTCAGAACTGTGTTAGAAATGAAAATGTTTTCCAAAGTACTGTAAGAGATTCCAAGTTTTTTTTTTTTCAAAGCACATAAATTTAGAAGCATATGTGATATAATAAAAAAAATGGTTGTCAAATGTTAAGTTAGACAATTGGCAGTTAACTGTTAGTTATGCCTGCACTAACCATATGTGGGGGTGTGCACAAGTGTGCACAGCTGTTAAGATTCTACATGGAATGTAATATCAGTTAATGATTTAGTTAATTTGTTGAATTGATATTACTAATATATACATACTATTGCTTACTGCTTAAATGTGTTATTTGCTTATCTGTGCATTTGTCAGATAAGCTTGTCAGCCTGAACAAGCCAGTGTGCATAGTAATCTAGTAAAACCAGAAGTTTTTCATGGTACTGATATTAAGGAACATTTGAAGTCAGTATAATCATCAACATGCTAGCAGCTTAATTAGTGGAGCTCTGTGCTGTGAAGCAAATAAAACAATTAATGGTCTAATTGCTCCCAACATTAAGACATTGAATGCTGTCTGTCAGCTGGCATCTTTTCATAGTAGAATCCTGAAGTATGGACCAAAGAGACCTTTTTGAATCATTTGCTACAATTCATTAGTTGGCTGCATGGCAAACCCATCATAGTACCCTTCCCCCCCAGAGCTGCACAAAGTAAAAGCCACTTTCATGGTTCTACTTCTGAATCTTAAACGCAGCCTCTTGTATAATCAGTATCTCTCATTCTAGCTAATATTTCAGAAATGAAGACATTACCACTCTCCTGTGATCTAATATTGACTCACAGGCTGAAAAATATCTCTGTGTATTCATTATCGGAAATTTGACTTTATGACATTCAGGCCACTGATAAAAAATCACCAGAGTGCAGTCCAGTCCTTCTGACAAATGTTGCATGAGTAAGAAAACACTCACAGATATTATAATAAATTCTGAGCATATAGACTCATAGATTATTAGATTCATAGATTGTCAGTAGGCTAATGAGCTGGGGGGTGGCTTTCTGAGCCTAGCCTATTCACTAGCTCTAATCACATAATTCTTACACAAGTGCTGCTTTTTTGAGTTAGCCTGTGATCACTTTGTTTATTCTTCACCCCTTTAGACTGCTTGCTGTGACATCTTCTACTAACTCCTTAAAGATCTTATACTTCACCCTACAATTATACTTATTGCTTGCCAATTATAACCCTGGAATGATTATTCCCCCTTTTTGAATCATAGCCTTTGGGTTACAGTTGCATGGTTTAATATATTCCTATTCCCAATTTCATATTCCTCCATTAATTCTGAAACGGGTTTTCAATTTCGTAATATAGACCCGTTATTTCTTGCTTGCAAACTTTGGCATGCTACAGACGTATGAGGGCAGTATTTCCTGCATTCACGTCATCATGCTTGTCGTTTTGAAGATGCAAAGTCGGATCTTTCCTCCACAAAAAAGCTGCGTCTGTTTCCTATGTTTTTTTTCTTTTTTTTTGTAAATAGGTAAATATCACATTAATGCTCACATGGGTTGAGTGCAGTATGTCCATTTAGTAACAGAACACATTTTGCATCAGCATGCATTTTCTAGACAAAATGAGGTATGAAACTGTAATATTTAGCATTAATGTCTAACTGTAATTTTCAGTGATTTACTACAAAATTGAAAGTTTGGCAAGGGATGGACTGCGAAAAATATGCAGCAAAATCAAGGCTATTCTGCAAAAATCATAGTCAGATAAAAGGTAAGATTCAGTACCATTGGTTAAAGCATGGACAATTAAGTTATGGACTTTGGGCTATATGTGATATGCTTGTGTGAGAGTGAAACAGAAACACTCTTCACATTTGTTTTCACATAAAAGGAATGCAGAATGCATGAGAGTTTGAAGATTGGATTAAAAAAACAATGTGTAACCAACCTTAACATTATAAATTAGAGAAAAATATAAATAAAACTGACCCAATCTGAAAATCCTCTCTATATATGCATTTCTCCCTGTCACTAAGTAATGGACTCTGCTGACCTTGATATGAAGTTAGCACATCAGCAAGGATGCAGAACTTTATGCAGTAATTAATGAAGGCAGAGCATGTTATGGCTATGGCAGCCCACTTTCTGAAAGATAGCTTTCTTTAAAAGAAAAGTGACAATGCAAACTCAAATGACAGAAAGACAGCCATGGAAAGCAACTAGTGAGGAAACACATTTTGAAAAAATAATTAACTGCTTTGATTCTTGTCACTTTGTATACGATCATTAGACCCTGTCAGCAAAGAAGTCCATAAGAACTCTGTTCTAGAAACAGCTGAAACACATTCAGATGATTCTTATAGAAACACCTGAAACACAATTCCAGATGATTCTTATAGAAACACCGAAACACATTCCAGATGATTCTTATAGAAACACCTGAAACACATTCCAGATGTTTCTTATAGAAACACCTGAAACACATTCCAGATGATTCTTATAGGAACTCCTGAAACACATTCCAGATGAATCTTATAGAAACACCTGAAACACATTCCAGATGATTCTTATAGAAACTCCTGAAACACATTCCAGATGAATCTTATAGAAACACCTGAAACACATTCCAGATGATTCTTATAGAAACACCTGGAACACATTCCAGATGATTCTTATAGAAACACCGGAAACACATTCCAGATGATTCTTATAGAAACACTGAAACACAAACACATTCCAGATGATTCTTATAGAAACACCTGGAACACATTCCAGATGATTCTTATAGAAACACCGGAAACACATTCCAGATGATTCTTATAGAAACACCTGAAACACATTCCAGATGATTCTTATAGAAACACCCGAAACACATTCCAGATGATTCTTATAGAAACACCCGAAACACATTCCAGATGATTCTTATAGAAACTCCCGAAACACATTCCAGATGATTCTTATAGAAACTCCTGAAACACATTCCAGATGATTCTTATAGAAACACCTGAAACACATTCCAGATGATTCTTATAGAAAAAACAGAAACACATTCCAGATGATTCTTATAGAAACACCTGAAACACATTCCAGATGATTCTTATAGAAACACCTGAAACACATTCCAGATGATTCTTATAGAAACACCTGAAACACATTCCAGATGATTCTTATAGGAACTCCTGAAACACATTCCAGATGATTCTTATAGAAACACCAGAAACACATTCCAGATGATTCTTATAGAAACAGCTGAAACACATTCCAGATGATTCTTACAGAAACAGCTGAAACACATTCCAAATGATTCTTATAGAAACTCCTGAAACACAATTCAAGATGATTCTTATAGAAACACCCGAAACACATTCCAGATGATTCTTATAGAAACACCCGAAACACATTCCAGATGATTCTTATAGAAATACCCGAAACACATTCCAGATGATTCTTATAGAAACTCCTGAAACACATTCCAGATGATTCTTATAGAAACTCCTGAAACACATTCCAGATAATTCTTATAGAAACTCCTGAAACACATTCCAGATGATTCTTATAGAAACACCTGAAACACATTCCAGATGATTCTTATAGAAACACCTGAAACACATTCCAGATGATTCTTATAGAAACACCTGAAACACATTCCAGATGATTCTTATAGAAACACCCGAAACACATTCCAGATGATTCTTATAGAAACACCCGAAACACATTCCAGATGATTCTTATAGAAACACCCGAAACACATTCCAGATGATTCTTATAGAAACTCCCGAAACACATTCCAGATGATTCTTATAGAAACTCCTGAAACACATTCCAGATGATTCTTATAGAAACACCTGAAACACATTCCAGATGATTCTTATAGAAACACCTGAAACACATTCCAGATTTTTCTTATAGAAACACCTGAAACACATTCCAGATGATTCTTATAGAAACTCCTGAAACACATTCCAGATGATTCTTATAGAAACTCCTGAAACACATTCCAGATGATTCTTATAGAAACACCTGAAACACATTCCAGATGATTCTTATAGAAACACCTGAAACACATTCCAGATGATTCTTATAGAAACTCCTGAAACACATTCCAGATGATTCTTATAGAAACACCTGAAACACATTCCAGATGATTCTTATAGAAACACCTGATACACATTCCAGATGATTCCTATAGAAACTCCTGAAACACATTCCAGATGATTCTTATAGAAACACCTGAAACACATTCCAGATGATTCTTATAGAAACACCTGAAACACATTCCAGATGATTCTTATAGAAACACCTGAAACACATTCCAGATGATTCTTATAGAAACACCTGAAACACATTCCAGATGATTCTTATAGAAACACCTGAAACACATTCCAGATGATTCTTATAGAAACACCTGAAACACATTCCAGATGAGGAAGAATATCGGTTGCCCGATTCTTCGTCCTATTTTAACAACTCCCTCTCCACCTCCTGTTTGATAAATATTCTTCATTATTGCCCCAACCTAAATTTAAATCATCCTCTCCAAACTTGGCCAAAATAACCTTCTTTATAAACATCCACTTTGGCTTCTCCTTTTAAGATCATGTGCAACCATTTTTTTGCACTTACCTGCTGTCTTTCTCTTTCGTCTGACTCGACAGTTCCCACTCTGCAGATTCAATTTACTAGATATTCTGTTCTTTCATTTTACTGTTATTTCTGGGTCTATATTACGAGATTGAAAACCCATTTCAGCTAATCTGAATTGAACGACACCTATAGTGCGAACTACGGTAACGGCGAACATCCAAAACTGTGAAGCATGAAATGTCGAACTTTCATGGTTGGCCCATCTGCGGTATAGCTCTGTAAGGTAAGTGTGCAATAGTTATGGACCTTAGGGTTAGGGTGCGGGTTTATGTAAGTGCATATATAGGTAATGTATGTAAGGTTTAGTGTAGGGTTAGAAGTAGGGTTTGGTTAGTGTATGCATGTTTTTTTTTATTATGTTTGGGTACGTAGTATGTAGCGTGCAGTGGTGTTGGCCGACTATGACGATTCGAGATTTTAAATTTCATGGTTTAGGGAGTTCGGCGTATTTGTGGTTCATGCTCTCTGTGAAGGTGTTGTGGTATTTGCTGAAACGGGTTTTCAATTTCGTAATATAGACCCGTTATTTCTTGCTTGCAAACTTTGGCATGCTACAGACGTATGAGGGCAGTATTTCCTGCATTCACGTCATCATGCTTGTCATTTTGAAGATGCAAAGTCGGATCTTTCCTCCACAAAAAAGCTGCGTCTGTTTCCTATGTTTTTTTTCTTTTTTTTTTGTAAATAGGTAAATATCACATTAATGCTCACATGGGTTGAGTGCAGTATGTCCATTTAGTAACAGAACACATTTTGCATCAGCATACATTTTCTAGACAAAATGAGGTATGAAACTGTAATATTTAGCATTAATGTCTAACTGTAATTTTCAGTGATTTACTACAAAATTGAAAGTTTGGCAAGGGATGGACTGCGAAAAATATGCAGCAAAATCAAGGCTATTCTGCAAAAATCATAGTCAGATAAAAGGTAAGATTCAGTCTTCTTCTTCTTCTTCTTCTTTTGGCTTTTTCTCGGTTAGGGGTCGCCACAGCGGATCACCTTGTCCGCACATTGAATGGCAGTGGAGTTTTACGGTGTCGAGTTGCCAGCCCGGCGCCCAACCTTCCACAGAAGGCACACTCACACGCACACCTAGGGCCAATTTAGAGTGTCCAATCCACCTGCAGCATGTCTTTGGGATGTGGGAGGAAACCGGAGCACCCGGAGGAAACCCACGCGACCACAGGGAGGACATGCAGACTCCGCACAGAAGGTACCCCAGCAAAAGGTAAGATTCAGTACCATTGGTTAAAGCATGGACAATTAAGTTATGGACTTTGGGCTATATGTGATATGCTTGTGTGAGAGTGAAACAGAAACAGTCTTCACATTTGTTTTCACATAAAAGAATTGCAGAATGCATGAGAGTTTGAAGATTGGATTAAAAAAACAATGTGTAACCAACCTTAACATTATAAATTAGAGAAAAAATATAAATAAAAGTGACCCAATCTGAAAATCCTCTCTATATATGCATTTCTCCCTGTCACTAAGTAATGGACTCTGCTGACCTTGATATGAAGTTAGCACATCAACAAGGATGCAGAACTTTATGCAGTAATTAATGAAGGCAGAGCATGTTATGGCTATGGCAGCCCACTTTCTGAAAGATAGCTTTCTTTAAAAGAAAAGTGACAGTGCAAACTCAAATGACAGAAAGACAGCCATGGAAAGCAACTAGTGAGGAAACACATTTTGAAAAAATAATTAACTGCTTTGATTCTTGTCACTTTGTATACGATCATTAGACCCTGTCAGCAAAGAAGTCCATAAGAACTCTGGTTCATCTTTGTTCTACATCAAGGTAATAAAGTTCATTCAACTACAACTACCTTTTCATTTCCTCTCTAGCTGCTTCCCTGCTGTGCAACTGGGTCAAAAAAAATCAATCAATTTCATTGCTTATCAAACTGGCATGGGGTACTTGGCTACGCCTTGTTTTATCTCAACGTCACCTCTTACTGGGGCAACTAGCATCCCATCCAAAAGCTGAGAACTCTGTATGACCTCAAACCTGCACACTCAGCTCCTACAATTTACTTATCCCCTTCTTTGACTACAAATGGGGATCATAATGTTCTTACACATGTGACTCTCTTTTTATGGTGTCACCTTCAATCCACCCAGTTGCCATTTTAGGGCTATTTCATCATGTGCTCAGTCTCGGCAAAAAAGAAAGAAAGTGAGAATGCAATTGGTCTCCTAAAGGATGAATTATCTCATACTCTGTTCTCTATACTCTATGGAGACTTTCCTCGAAGTTAAGTATGAACGTTCATATTTCATCTCTCTCTCTCTCTCTCTCTCTCTCTCTCTCTCTCTCCCTCTCTCTGTTTAGAAAATACTTAATCCTTAAATGGGTAATTACCTATAACAACATGCATATATACACACCAAATTCAAAATGAAAACTGCCGCAATGTTTTAATATATGTATGTAAAGTGAATGTTTTCTGTATTTTGTAATTGTAAAACTACAGCTTTTTTATGTTTGTTCAATTATGTTAGTGTATGTATGGGTTTTGTAAAGTTCTCTGTAATGACTGTGGAGCTTTTCTTCGCTGGCATCCCCTGAAAATGAGATCAATTTCAATTGAAATTTCCCGGTAAACAATGATAGATAGATAGATAGATAGATAGATAGATAGATAGATAGATAGATAGACAGACGGATAGATAAGATTAGGTAGACAAGTAAATAAACAATTATGGTCACATCCCATGCCTTCCTTTACTAATTAAAAAGTCATTGTAGCTTTAGGTAAGGACTAGCACAGCTTACCAACTCCACATCTGCCCTCAGAAATGTATCGTTATAATCATATACCATTGAGATCATGTATAGTATTTCTAATTCAAGGTCAGGCTAGAATGTATTAATACCTCCATATCTCATAACCATAAGAAAGATGCAGTAATGAGTGCCATCATGTATGGGGTTACAAGCAGATTGGCAGCTTACAAGCTGCATTTTTTAAGGAAGTAACAAATTATTATTTTTTTTTCTGCATAACTTTTTGCTACCTTAAAACAAAACAGTATGACAGTTTGCAAGCATTACTTCTATTCTGTGGGGGTAGTGCCAAATGGAGTGTTGCACAGGGTGCTAAACTCCCTAACTACAGCTCTGCCATATTATTCCATCTTGCAGGACTGTATATCCCAGATGTGAAAACAAGTTTTCTTAGCTTCCATCTTCCATATTAACATATACAGCACTGTATATTTAATAATATCCTTTATTAGAGCATCAATTTTCTTTCTGCAGTTGAAGCTGACATAAGCCATCATCATTTGTTGTACAGCTGCTATGCAAGTGGCTGTGCTCTACAAAATAGGTCATACTTTTTATTACTGTCCAGTACTTTTGCACAGCTTTACCTCTGCTACAATCTTGTATCACAAAGGCCCCAACATAATGCAGAACTGCCAGTCCAAATGTTCCAGGCAGTTGTTAGTGTTCATTTTCTATTCTTTTCAGCAGTACTTAATTTTCATTTGCTTTTCATTGTTGAGGATTTATAACTATTTCACCTCTTCTGGATTAAACTGGCTGTTAAATGTACTCTAATATGGGCTGTCCCACAGCACAGAGAAATACATGTGATAACATGGTCTTGGTCTGGTGTGAGTATAAAATAAAAAAAAAAAAAAAAACAAGACTTGCAATGTTCCAGGTCTCTAAAATTCAAATACAGTCACATCATAGAAAAGTTGACAAAGGCTTACAACTCCTCACGTTTCCATAAAAATGCATCTGGTACATGTGAATCCAAAATCCAGAGCTTATCTGAAACAATCCTGAGTTTGTTTGTAATTTATTGATCTCTACTGCTAAAAAGAGGTGCAACTGTGAGCGATGGTGAGCAGAAGGTACTGAATGCAGTTACACATGATGCAAAGTAATTCCAGCTTTTGTGCATCTTTCACAACTGGGATGGTCAGAACAATGACTTTACTCTGCTTAATTTGATATTTAGTTACATATTGCTTGTGTGATTTTTCTCATAGCAGGTGATTTAAAATCTTTTTGAATTTGATGGTAATTGATTCTTTTAGAATTCTTTATTCATTTGCAGTTGAAAATAAATTCCTTAAATGAGTATGCAGTTAATAATTTGCTAAAGCACAAGTACCTTGTACAGTGCATTAAATGCTATGTATATTTAAAGGCAGCACCTAGTAACACTGCTGATCTGTGTTACTCAGGTCAAAAGTTGAATGATTTGCTTACCATTATTGGAAGTAAATCTAGACTTGTGGATGATGATTGCACTTGTGTAACTGGCACAGCTTGGAGACCTGTTGTTACAAATATTAATTACTGGACTGATAAAATAAACAATGTCAAGCAAAGAGCAAATAGAACACATGAAGAATGGAAGTGTCTATTGTCAATAAAGATTACTCAACCAGTATTGAACAAGATACTGTCTCTCACAACTTTAGAATCTTGGATGTAAGTATTCTGCAATCTGTAGATTCAGAGAATATAGTAGAAAAACAATGAAAGAAAGGACAAAGTTCACTACACATATCCAGGAAATATATATATATATATATATATATATATATATATATATATATATATATATATATATATATATTGTCTCATGTCTATAAAGCAAAAATAATGCATAATAAAAGGATACTGCTTTGTTATGTAACACACTAATTTCAGGGAATGATAACTTTTTCTACCAGAAATCCTTCAGTCTACAAAAATGTATAATTTTTCTAAAAGAGAATGTAAAAAAAGAGGCAATGGGTTGTAGTTAAAAAAGGAAGAAATCAAAACAGAACATGGAAGGACTGAAGAACATTACTGTAAAAAAAAGAGAGAGAGAGGAGAAGGACAGAACTTGTCAAAATGGCTCAGGTTGTGGATGTACAAAGCATGCTGGATAAGAATTGCATGCCTGCAAATGTAATCAGCAATGAAAACAGTGGAATTTATAAGATTAATGTTGATGAAGATCCTTCCTTTATAACAATTGATAGAGCAGATATAACTGATTACAAGTTGAAGATTCTGCAGATCTGGTCAGAAAAGATATTCTTGTATTTGGATATTTGATTATTAGAGGAACTGCTATTTATATTTGCAAAGAAAAAAATGAACATGTTTCCAAAGCCAATAATTCTGCTGGCAAATCACTACTCACCTAGCTCCTTGCTAAATCCAGGAACTGCATTCCACTAGTAATACAGCAAGAACACTCCCTGAAATCATTTAAAACTCTGCTAAAGTCCTACCTACTCAGTTGCCAGCTCTGTACATGTGATGTTCCTGTGTAATTTCCAAACCTTTGCTTATTGTCACAATTCTTTTAACTAATTGGCCATATTACAACTACTTCTATACAATATCTAACTATTAGCTACCCTTCTCCACTACTACCTCTTTCTCCTGTTTACCCTGACCTTCTCAATACTCCATAATTTGTTACCATCTTCATCCTATAATTACTTCATTGTCTCCAATTCAACATCTATTCACATCTGATTCCATTTGAAAGGAATTTGACTCTAGAATGTATTGCATTCTTATTTTAACTGTCATGTTTTCATGAACTGTCATATCGTTACTATTCCGTATATGCACATTTACTATTCTATGTATGCACATTTAATATTTTTTGATTGACATATCATTATTAGTCTACCTATTTATACATGTACATTCATTCTGTAAATGTCATATAAATGCCTTGTAGTCATTCTGTAAAATGAAATATTTCTCTCTGGTCCTCGGCTGAAAATGGGACTTTTGCCCAGTCAGACTTTGCCACTAAACAAAAGCAATAAATAAATAACAAAGAATAGTGTTATGCTAGCCAGGAAAAGAAATAGAGAATGTGAGGAAGGCCTTAAGGTTAAGAAATATGGATCTGTTTTCATTTGTGTTAGTACAAATGATTTAATAAGATTAAGCGCTTTTTGTTTGCTCTGTCAGCAAACTTCTTCAGACAACAAAAGTAATCACATTGTGAGTATATATACATTTTGCTCTGGGTTAATTAGTTGATTAATCAATTAACTTACAGAGGCAACCAACTTCTTTAATTACAGAGCCATCCACTGACAATAGTAAAATACTTATGCAAAAATACTAAACAGCATTCACAACCAAATAGTGGTAGTAATAAATCTAAGAATAAAAGGAAATTCTAAAAATACTAATAGTTATGGTAATAGCTGATATAAAAAATAGTAGATATAAGAAAAACTATATATATTATTTATATATACTAAATAACATATATCGATATGTGTCTTTTTTGTGTATAGAACATTTCTTATTTATAAGTAAAACCATACTAGAGTAGATTTCAGTGTGAACATTCAATATAAATAAATCAAACATATATCAACAATTCACTTTACAGCTTCTCCTATCTAAAAAATGTTTATATCTAATTCATGTTAAAACCAGATGTATATAAAAATGAATAATAATTAATTAGAATATTCTGACATTCTATATTAATATATTTTCCTAAATTCATCTTTTTAGACTTTTAAGCTTTAACACACTGCTGTTGAGTACTGAGTGTTCATACATACAGTCACGGAGTCTCCTCTCCGTCTTACCGATGTAAAATGCCTGGCATATCTACTCTAGTATGGTTTTTTACCATAACTATTAGTATTATTAGAATTTCCTTTTATTCTTTGATTTATTACTACCACTATTTGGTTGTGAATGCTGTTTAGTATTTTTGCATAAGTATTTTGCTATTGTCAGTGGATGGCTCTGTAATTAGAGAAGTTGGTTGCCTCTGTAAGTTAATTGATTAATCAACTAATTAACCCAGAGCAAAATGTATATATACTCACAATGTGATTACTTTTGTTGTCTGAAGAAGTTTGCTGACAGAGCAAATGAAAAGCGCTTAATCTTATTAAATCTTTTTGGCTTTTACTGGTCTGCATTGGTTTTGCTGCTACCCGACTTGTTTACTAGTTTAGTTTTGTGTTTATATTTTTTTTGAGTTTGTAATGGCTTCTGGGTCTGTGAGCAATGTTACCAATAGCTTTGAACCAGAAAAAACACCTGAAATACTGAGGAGCTGCAATAGTGTTGCAGGAGCAACACCAGCATCAGAAAAAGATCCTAATGTTAACCAACTAGACTTTCTTTTAACTCGGGTCGAGTCTATTTGTTTGAGACTTGACTATTTGGATAAACAACAGGAAGCTATACAGCACAGCTTGCCACCTTTAACATCTGACAATCTCACTACTGCTGGAATACGACGAGTATGTTCAATGGTGCAGGCATCCACTGAAGTGCCTAACAGGGAGGAGCCAGGCCCTAACACCGACCAAGTTAATTCTACAAGGCCACTGGCTCAAATGGAGGATTTACATTTCATTAACCACTCGAATAGACCAACGCCTCTTAATGGACATGAAATAAATCCTTCAGTAAACCTCTTAGGCAATCAAGCAAATGTAGTGCTAACTTTTTAATCAATGTGTTCCTACACCATCAGCATAACATGGGGACTCAGCAAGGGAACAACACAGCACTGAGTGCAAATTTGGGCATTCAGCAAAGGATTAATTATTCAGTGTTTCCTGATCTCTCAACTTGGTTAGCGGAGAGATTTTCATTTAATATGACCTCTCCTGTTATGGAGTGACAGTCTGGTGGAGAAGGAGGTAATAACAATCCTGTTTTTGATATTGTTTCACATCTTAAAGTTTTTGATAACCTATTAGTGAAGGTTAAAAAACTGCAGTTGAAATTTCCTATTTCAAAGAATGTTTGAAATGTAGAATAGTGCCTAAAGGTTTAAGGCACCACCAATCTCCCACTGGTTTGGTGCCTGATTCAGCCTTTCATCAAGAACTTTTGGTGCTTTTTGATCATCAAGGTTTTGAGTTGATTGAATAAATAGTTAAGCACTATTCTATATGGGTGGAGGACCTTAACAAACAAGTGGCAGAATTAGACGCTAAGATAAAACTTGACAATGATTTCACCAGGTACAAATATGAATATAGTCATATTTTTACCAGTATTGACCAGTACCTGGTGAAACTTAAAAATAACAAAGCTAAAAAATTAGAATAAGACCCTACAGCGTATAAGGAAGGTAAAGCGTATCCACTTCCTCCTATAGCCCAAGTATGGAAAACTGTTTCTGAAGGTAGCTCTATCCCTGGTTACAATAACCAGCCAACTGTGTTTCATTACACTAATCAGTTGCCTAATACTATGGTACAAGTAAATGAAGATGTTAACCAAATTGAAAGGCAAGGTTATAATGAAGTCAGGAGAAGTGAAAGACTGGCTAACATCAACAATCAGCGTAATTCAAAAACTTGAATTTTTCCGGAACGGATGGGGACGAGACCCAAACAATGGTACAACAAGAAAACGAAAGAGAGTTAGGAGAGAAACAAGACTTGAATTTAATGTCTTATGGCACTAATGAATTACATGACAACTTAGTGCAACACGTGATCCCTTTGGTCAATGAGTCTTGTGACTTTTCACCTTCTGAAGATGTAGAAAGTGTTTTTTCTAGTCTCCATTCAGGTCCATCTGACCTAGTGCCTATGAGAAGCAAACTTATAATTATTACCAATAGGACAAATGACTTTAAAGTGTACAATTTTTCTTCTACTGATATAGGTTCGGACATGGTGGATTTCTTTTCCAAAGGTAACACATATGTCCCTAAACAAAATTGTGACTTGGTGAGAACAATTATAGATTTAAAAACTTTCACGAGGAAATTGAACTTTAACTTGATGATGGGGTCTAATGTAACTACAGTTCAAGATGACCAATTTAGAATTCCTAGTACTTTTAACCCACCCCTTCATCCACTTATTTCTGTGTTTGAACAAATGTGTGAACTAGATATTCGCTTAACGTTAAACATAGAGGTAAAATCCATACTAAAGATCCTATTTTATAGAAAGAGAAGGGATTTTTGGAGTTTATTAAATTACATGATATTAGAGTCTGTAAGCCTGATAAAGGAGGGGGACTGGTAATTTTTGATAACATGGATTTCTACAACAGAATGGTAGACCTGTTAGATGATCCCACCTATGAAGTTAGTTCCCGCTCATAGACCAATCATGCATATTCGGTAATAAAGGATAGTATATTAGACATGTTCATAGAGGGCGAATTGAACAAAATATATTCAATTATATGTCTACACAATTTCCAAGGTATCCCTACCTTTTGGAATTCCCAAAATATATAAAGATTTGGGTAATCCACCTATGAGACTTCTTGTCGATGGACGTGGGTCACCCACTTACCCATGTGCCAAGGTAATTGACTCTATTTTACAAAAATTTGTTAAACTTGAGTCACAAAGTTGTAAGGATTCCTGGTCATTTTTAGAGAAGTTAAATGGTTTGGACTTCAACCCTAACTATAACTTCCTTACCATAGATGTTAAAGACCTCTACACCAGTATACCTCAAGATGCTGGTACAGAGTGGGTAACTTGAGTTATGGTTAAGAATAAGGCTACAATAGATGAAATTTCACTTGTGAAAGAGCTCTTGGAAATTGTTTTATACAACAATTTCTTTATGTTTGGCGACAACTTCTTTCTTCAGAAAATAGGTGTGGCAATGGGCTTCCCTTGTGGAGCTAGCATTGCTAACTTAGTGATGGCCCACTGGGAGTCTGAGTATGTGTTCAAAAATGACAGTATTAAAAACAAATTAGTCTTTTACACACGGTATCTAGATGATATCTTTATTCTGCTTAATGGTAACCAAAGTTGAGTGAAACAGTATTAAATATTTTTAACACCTCAACTGATTTCTTCCATTTCACTTCCACCTTTGATACTGATAGGATAGCTTACTTAGACATTAATTTATCAAAAAACCTTGCTTTGAAATGTTACCAGGCAAAAATACACAGGAAGGAAACATATTCGAACACGTTTTTACACTTTACCAGCTGCCACCCTTTTTACCAAAAACGTTCAGTAATTAAAGGTCAGTTAGTATGAGCAGCTCGTATAGTTTCTACTGAACAGGATTTCCAAGAGGAATGTCAACTCTTGGGAATGATGTTCACACAGAGGGGCTACCCTTTGGAGCTAATTTCAGGACTGATCTTGGAAGTGAGCGACAAACGTACTAAAGGAATGTATAAACCTATTTTGTCAATGAAAAAGATAGTTACCATGCAAGAGATCACATCAGAAAATATGGGAAATTCTGTAGTAACAGAATTGAGTGTCCTTGCCACACCTGACTCACCAGAAACAAAGTTCATTACAACCTTTAATACATTCAGTTACCACTGTATAGGGATACTACGTAAAAACTGGGTTATTTTTGCAAGTAACCCTAGTATATTAAACAAATTGGGTGAATACCCGGGCACTATATTTAGGAAGGGTAGGAATTTGAAGGTACTATATGAACAACGCCGGAAAAAACAACCAAAAATAACTGGTATGTACAAATGCCAAAATTGCAATTATTGCAAATTAGTAACTGAATCCAACAGATTTGAAATAAATAATGTTCAATATAGACTGAAGTGTAGGGACAATTGCAACACTAGAATGGTAGTGTACCTGGCTAAATGCCAGGGATGCCAGGCATTTTACATCGGTAAGACGGAGAGGAGACTCCGTGACTGTATGTATGAACACTCATATGCCATTAGCAGGAACAAAAAAGACAATGCCCTAGCTAAACATGTGGCAGAATTTTCTGGACATCAGTTCAGATTTTTAGTTATAGACCAGCCAGAGCTCGATGTTAGAGGTGGTCCTGCACCATTGCAACTCGAAGAGCTGGAACTATTCTGGAAGATTAGACTTAATGCATATAATCTACCAGGTATAAATGAGACCTGTAGTTTGAGCAGTGTGTTAAAGCTTAAAAGTCTAAAAAGATGAATTTAGGAAAATATATTAATATAGAATGTCAGAATATTCTAATTAATTATTATTCATTTTTATATACATCTGGTTTTAACATGAATTAGATATAAACATTTTTAGATAGGAGAAGCTGTAAAGTGAATTGTTGATATATGTTTGATTTATTTATATTGAATGTTCACACTGAAATCTACTCTAGTATGGTTTTACTTATAAATAAGAAATGTTCTATACACAAGAAGGACACATATCGATATATGTTATTTAGTATATATAAATAATATATATAGATATATAGTTTTTCTTATATCTACTATTTTTTATATCAACTATTACCATAACTATTAGTATTATTAGAATTTCCTTTTATTCTGATTTATTACTACCACTATTTGGTTGTGAATGCTGTTTAGTATTTTTGCATAAGTATTTTGCTATTGTCAGTGGATGGCTCTGTAATTAGAGAAGTTGGTTGCCTCTGTAAGTTAATTGATTAATCAACTAATTAACCCAGAGCAAAATGTATATATACTCACAATGTGATTACTTTTGTTGTCTGAAGAAGTTTGCTGACAGAGCAAATGAAAAGCGCTTAATCTTATTAAATCTTTTTGGCTTTTACTGGTCTGCATTGGTTTTGCTGCTACCCGACTTGTTTACTAGTTTAGTTTTGTGTTTATATTTTTTTTGAGTTTGTAATGGCTTCTGGGTCTGTGAGCAATGTTACCAATAGCTTTGAACCAGAAAAAACACCTGAAATACTGAGGAGCTGCAATAGTGTTGCAGGAGCAACACCAGCATCAGAAAAAGATCCTAATGTTAACCAACTAGACTTTCTTTTAACTCGGGTCGAGTCTATTTGTTTGAGACTTGACTATTTGGATAAACAACAGGAAGCTATACAGCACAGCTTGCCACCTTTAACATCTGACAATCTCACTACTGCTGGAATACGACGAGTATGTTCAATGGTGCAGGCATCCACTGAAGTGCCTAACAGGGAGGAGCCAGGCCCTAACACCGACCAAGTTAATTCTACAAGGCTACCGGCTCAAATGGAGGATTTACATTTCATTAACCACTCGAATAGACCAACGCCTCTTAATGGACATGAAATAAATCCTTCAGTAAACCTCTTAGGCAATCAAGCAAATGTAGTGCTAACTTTTAATCAATGTGTTCCTACACCATCGAGCGCCAACATGGGGACTCAGCAAGGGAACAACACAGCACTGAGTGCAAATTTGGGCATTCAGCAAAGGATTAATTATTCAGTGTTTCCTGATCTCTCAACTTGGTTAGCGGAGAGATTTTCATTTAATATGACCTCTCCTGTTATGGAGTGACAGTCTGGTGGAGAAGGAGGTAATAACAATCCTGTTTTTGATATTGTTTCACATCTTAAAGTTTTTGATAACCTATTAGTGAAGGTTAAAAAACTGCAGTTGGAAATTTCCTATTTCAAAGAATGTTTGAAATGTAGAATAGTGCCTAAAGGTTTAAGGCACCACCAATCTCCCACTGGTTTGGTGCCTGATTCAGCCTTTCATCAAGAACTTTTGGTGCTTTTTGATCATCAAGGTTTTGAGTTGATTGAATAAATAGTTAAGCACTATTCTATATGGGTGGAGGACCTTAACAAACAAGTGGCAGAATTAGACGCTAAGATAAAACTTGACAATGATTTCACCAGGTACAAATATGAATATAGTCATATTTTTACCAGTATTGACCAGTACCTGGTGAAACTTAAAAATAACAAAGCTAAAAAATTAGAATAAGACCCTACAGCGTATAAGGAAGGTAAAGCGTATCCACTTCCTCCTATAGCCCAAGTATGGAAAACTGTTTCTGAAGGTAGCTCTATCCCTGGTTACAATAACCAGCCAACTGTGTTTCATTACACTAATCAGTTGCCTAATACTATGGTACAAGTAAATGAAGATGTTAACCAAATTGAAAGGCAAGGTTATACGGAAGTCAGGAGAAGTGAAAGACTGGCTAACATCAACAATCAGCGTAATTCAAAAAACTTGAATTTTTCCGAGGGGAACCGGATGGGGACGAGACCCAAACAATGGTACAACAAGAATCCGAGAAAAACAAAAGAGAGTTAGGAGAGAAACAAGACTTGAATTTAATGTCTTATGGCACTAATGAATTACATGACAACTTAGTGCAACACGTGATCCCTTTGGTCAATGAGTCTTGTGACTTTTCACCTTCTGAAGATGTAGAAAGTGTTTTTTCTAGTCTCCATTCAGGTCCATCTGACCTAGTGCCTATGAGAAGCAAACTTATAATTATTACCAATAGGACAAATGACTTTAAAGTGTACAATTTTTCTTCTACTGATATAGGTTCGGACATGGTGGATTTCTTTTCCAAAGGTAACACATATGTCCCTAAACAAAATTGTGACTTGGTGAGAACAATTATAGATTTAAAACTTTCACGAGGAAATTGAACTTTAACTTGATGATGGGGTCTAATGTAACTACAGTTCAAGATGACCAATTTAGAATTCCTAGTACTTTTAACCCACCCCTTCATCCACTTATTTCTGTGTTTGAACAAATGTGTGAACTAGATATTCGCTTTAACGTTAAACATAGAGGTAAAATCCATACTAAAGATCCTATTTTATAGAAAGAGAAGGGATTTTTGGAGTTTATTAAATTACATGATATTAGAGTCTGTAAGCCTGATAAAGGAGGGGGACTGGTAATTTTTGATAACATGGATTTCTACAACAGAATGGTAGACCTGTTAGATGACCCCACCTATGAAGTTAGTTCCCGCTCGGAGACCAATCATGCATATTCGGTAATAAAGGATAGTATATTAGACATGTTCATAGAGGGGCGAATTGAACAAAATATATTCAATTATATGTCTACACAATTTCCAAGGTATCCCTACCTTTTTGGAATTCCCAAAATATATAAAGATTTGGGTAATCCACCTATGAGACTTCTTGTCGATGGACGTGGGTCACCCACTTACCCATGTGCCAAGGTAATTGACTCTATTTTACAAAAATTTGTTAAACTTGAGTCACAAAGTTGTAAGGATTCCTGGTCATTTTTAGAGAAGTTAAATGGTTTGGACTTCAACCCTAACTATAACTTCCTTACCATAGATGTTAAAGACCTCTACACCAGTATACCTCAAGATGCTGGTACAGAGTGGGTAACTTGAGTTATGGTTAAGAATAAGGCTACAATAGATGAAATTTCACTTGTGAAAGAGCTCTTGGAAATTGTTTTATACAACAATTTCTTTATGTTTGGCGACAACTTCTTTCTTCAGAAAATAGGTGTGGCAATGGGCTTCCCTTGTGGAGCTAGCATTGCTAACTTAGTGATGGCCCACTGGGAGTCTGAGTATGTGTTCAAAAATGACAGTATTAAAAACAAATTAGTCTTTTACACACGGTATCTAGATGATATCTTTATTCTGCTTAATGGTAACCAAAAGTTGAGTGAAACAGTATTAAATATTTTTAACACCTCAACTGATTTCTTCCATTTCACTTCCACCTTTGATACTGATAGGATAGCTTACTTAGACATTAATTTATCAAAAAACCTTGCTTTGAAATGTTACCAGGCAAAAATACACAGGAAGGAAACATATTCGAACACGTTTTTACACTTTACCAGCTGCCACCCTTTTTACCAAAAACGTTCAGTAATTAAAGGTCAGTTAGTACGAGCAGCTCGTATAGTTTCTACTGAACAGGATTTCCAAGAGGAATGTCAACTCTTGGGAATGATGTTCACACAGAGGGGCTACCCTTTGGAGCTAATTTCAGGACTGATCTTGGAAGTGAGCGACAAACGTACTAAAGGAATGTATAAACCTATTTTGTCAATGAAAAAGATAGTTACCATGCAAGAGATCACATCAGAAAATATGGGAAATTCTGTAGTAACAGAATTGAGTGTCCTTGCCACACCTGACTCACCAGAAACAAAGTTCATTACAACCTATAATACATTCAGTTACCACTGTATAGGGATACTACGTAAAAACTGGGTTATTTTTGCAAGTAACCCTAGTATATTAAACAAATTGGGTGAATACCCGGGCACTATATTTAGGAAGGGTAGGAATTTGAAGGTACTATATGAACAACGCTGGAAAAAACAACCAAAAATAACTGGTATGTACAAATGCCAAAATTGCAATTATTGCAAATTAGTAACTGAATCCAACAGATTTGAAATAAATAATGTTCAATATAGACTGAAGTGTAGGGACAATTGCAACACTAGAATGGTAGTGTACCTGGCTAAATGCCAGGGATGCCAGGCATTTTACATCGGTAAGACGGAGAGGAGACTCCGTGACTGTATGTATGAACACTCATATGCCATTAGCAGGAACAAAAAAGACAATGCCCTAGCTAAACATGTGGCAGAATTTTCTGGACATCAGTTCAGATTTTTAGTTATAGACCAGCCAGAGCTCGATGTTAGAGGTGGTCCTGCACCATTGCAACTCGAAGAGCTGGAACTATTCTGGAAGATTAGACTTAATGCATATAATCTACCAGGTATAAATGAGACCTGTAGTTTGAGCAGTGTGTTAAAGCTTAAAAGTCTAAAAGATGAATTTAGGAAAATATATTAATATAGAATGTCAGAATATTCTAATTAATTATTATTCATTTTTATATACATCTGGTTTTAACATGAATTAGATATAAACATTTTTAGATAGGAGAAGCTGTAAAGTGAATTGTTGATATATGTTTGATTTATTTATATTGAATGTTCACACTGAAATCTACTCTAGTATGGTTTTACTTATAAATAAGAAATGTTCTATACACAAAAAAGACACATATCGATATATGTTATTTAGTATATATAAATAATATATATAGATATATAGTTTTTCTTATATCTACTATTTTTTATATCAGCTATTACCATAACTATTAGTATTATTAGAATTTCCTTTTATTCTTAGATTTATTACTACCACTATTTGGTTGTGAATGCTGTTTAGTATTTTTGCATAAGTATTTTACTATTGTCAGTGGATGGCTCTGTAATTAGAGAAGTTGGTTGCCTCTGTAAGTTAATTGATTAATCAACTAATTAACCCAGAGCAAAATGTATATATACTCACAATGTGATTACTTTTGTTGTCTGAAGAAGTTTGCTGACAGAGCAAACGAAAAGCGCTTAATCTTATTAAATCTTTTTGGCTTTTACTGGTCTGCATTGGTTTTTCTGCTACCCGACTTGTTTACTAGTTTAGTTTTGTGTTTATATTTTTTTGAGTTAGTACAAATGATGTCATCCTGAAGGACACTCTAAGTGTTAGTAGGGAATTTACAGCCCTCTTAGATAACATAGCTTGTATGGATCACAGCGATTGAGAAGATTTTGAGGGGTAAATACCTACATGAAAAAATGTCCCCATTTTACAAAAATGGAAATGTGTAGTGCATCTCTGCCTAATTCTGGGTACACATGAGTTTAAACAGGTTTGCAGGCACTTGTGAAGATCAGAGAAGAACATTTTTGCAGCCAATATTTTACAATATTTGACAAACATAGGGCAGGATTTTTGCCAGGTTGAAAATTCAACGGTTCATAGATAGCAACATTTGCTGCATCTCTGATGTTTGTTAATCCTCGGAGCATTAATGATAAAGTGTTTTAATGGAAAATTTGCTACGTTTCCACAAGATTGATGATTTATTGTTTGTGAAACACAGTTAAAGAACAATGCCTGGAAACCACTTCTGCCAGGATACAAATGTTTTACTGTAACAGACATTCTAACAAGAAATCAGGTGAAGGTGCTATAATACATATTAAAAAATGTTATGAGACCTGTGATTATTATGTTCACTGGTAATAACAATGCTTTAGTTTCTTTAACTGTGCCGATAAAGACAACCCTGGAATATATAACAATTGTTAGAGTATGTAGACCAGCAAAGTCAATTGCTGATGACCCAGAGGAAATCCACACATTTCTTGCATAAAATATATCATGGAAGAATGATAGTGACTGGGGACTTAAATTTGCCAGAAACAGACTAGAATAATATTAATTCAACAACATTAGTAAGGAAATTATTTACAACATATGTACACGAATAAGGATTGCGTCAGCTTGTAGAAAGCCTTACTGGGAATGTAACATACTGGACATTGTTCATGTTCCGAAAGAAATTAATATTACTTCATGTCAAGTTTTACCACCACTGATGTACAGTGATCATGGGATTATAAAGGTTAATTTGCTGCTAGATAATTCTTCCAAATGGAAATCTAAACCAGTACACAGAAGATCAATTGCAGATAATCTGGAAGGCAAACAGTCTCTATGTAAAACTAATTGGAGTGATGCATTCAGTGGAAAAGCTGCAGAAGAAACACGTAAACTTTTGAAGAAGAAATTGTTTGAATGAAAAAAAAAAAACATGTTTATCATTAGAATTAAGGCACACAACTCCAGGAGTATATATTTCCATGAGAAGAAGATACTTGATTAATGTGGGAAACAAAAAATATATGAAATGGAAAAGAGGTCAGACTATGACTTTGAAAACTGAAATAAACAAGCTGGACAGTAAATTTAAACATAGTGTGAGACAGGATCAAGAAAGAAAAACTGAAGAAAATTTACTTAAAGATATTAAGCACAGTAGGAAACCATTTTAAAGATATATAAGATGTGGTAAGAGTAAAGACGTACATATAGATAAACTGTGTATAGATTCTAAAATTTATTCTCAGTCACAACAGATTACAGATATATTTTTCAAACATCTTATGCAAAGCAGTTTGACTCCACAAAGGGGGTAATAAATTACCCTAGTTACATCCAGGTATCCTCAGATACTTAAATAAATTATATTGTATCGAAAAAAAAATATGCATACTCTGGATCCAGACAAAGCCTATGGAGGGGATGACATTAGTAGTAATGACCTGAGAACAGTTTGGCATGAACTTACAGTACCATTATATCTGTTGTTTACTAAATCATATAAATATGGGGAGATGATTCTAGATTGGAGACATGCAGTTGTTCAACATGTCTTTAAGGGAAAGTGGAGTAGTACAAACCCAGAGTCATACAGATCCATAAAGTTACTTTTGTGTTGTAGCAAAATAATGGCGAAGGTTATAGTGGATGAATTACTGTCAGGATTGGAAAGGTTGGCACTTTAAATTATATATCAGCATGCATATTTAGAAAATAGATCTATTACCACCTGTAACATAATGCTCTAGAACAATATAGTAAAAAACTATGAATGAAAAATTGTACTGTGATGTAATTTATATAGGTTTAACTTCAGAATTTCATAGGTCTGTATACAAACCACTGATCAATAAATTAGAACAACTAGGTAATAGTGAACTCTTGAAAAGATGGATTGCAGCATGGCTTACAATAGGATATGGCAAGTATTGTATAGCAATTGAACAGGTAAAAATCAAGGTTGCAGTCAGGGTGTCCCACAGGGCTCTGTCCTAGGCCCATACCTGTTTAGATTGTATATTTCATATGTACCTTTTTCATCTGAGGTGTTATACAGATTTTATGCAGATGACTTGAAAATGGGTAAATGTGTTACAGATAAGAGCATGCCTGTAAAAGAACTAGAGTAAATTGACAATTTGGACACAGGAGAATAATATGCTGATAAACAGATCAAAAACTAAGCATATGAGATTTGGGAGACATAAATTGAAAGGTGAATATCTGATACAGCACACAGTGATTGAAATTGTAGATTCATTTAAGACCTGGGTATATGGGTAGATCTTTGTGTTAATCTAGTCATATCAACCAATTGGTTAATAACAGTTGTAGCACTATAAGTTGTTTAACAGGTTTATCAGAAATGATGAAGTAATTCTTTGCTAGTTACATTAAACCGAAACTTGAATCTGGAATAACAACATGGAAACCTTATAATAAAACAAGCATGAGTAAACTGGAAAGCATACAGTGGAACCAGGGGCATTCATGGATAAGAAAATTAAACTTATAAAGAGTAATATATCTGAACTTGTACAGTATCTTATATGCATATATATTTTAGAGAAGACCTTATTCAGGTATATATTATAGGTTATTTAGACACAATATCTTCTGGGATTGTTGAGGTTATCAAAAGGTAGTAGAGAATCACAGACAACCTATGTAGAAGATTTTATATGAATGAGAAGTCTACTAATTGTTTCTCTAAAAGAGTGGATGATGCTTTGAATAGATTACCAAATTATATTAAAGCAAGCCCTAGTTTAGCTATTTTAAGAACAACCTGGAGGCTTATTATGGGAGCAACTCTTTTGGTATATTGGCAGGCTCAAAGGGCATTATTTCTCTGCTTGAAGTATTTGTATGTATGTATGTATGTATGTGCATGGATCTCACTGATTAGACTCTGATATCAGCAGATAAACCATATATACAGTGCTGCAGCACAAAACCTGACCATGACAGCTTTAAAAGGGATATAGCAATATAGCAATGACCACACTGCCCCACTTCCACACAATAGCAACTTAATATGAATACCTATTGGAATTTCAGGGAGGTTCATAGCTTACTTTACTTGCTTAAGGATAAGAGACAAAACCAAAAATAATGGGAGGTTATAGAAAGGTCAAAACAATATATAGTTTTTAATGATTGCTCTATTTCATTTAAAAAGCAAATAGAGCAACAGGTTTGGCATCCTTGTGCATTTTCTGTAAATAAGAAACACTGATCTCTGATGTCTGTCATTATTGACTAACAAGCTGTGTATCAATATAGCAAACATTTTTTGAGCAATTAGCATTATGAAACTGTAATGTATAGCATTATTACTTGAATGTAAATCTCGACAATTTGCCAGAAAATATAATGTGGAGGGAACAAGAGGCTTTGTATTAACTTATGTTTTCTGATCAAGGACCAGGACATTCTAGTGTTTAGCATTACTAGCTGACTACAATCCACTGTGATTTTATGACCAGCAGAGCAGAAATATGAAGAGATTTTTTACCTGGTTGTCTGCCAGAATGTTAAAAAAAAAAAAAACAACCTTAATCTTACTCTGTTGCTGGTTACTTACGCTTCAATAATCCAGTGATACAAACATCAGTGGAATTTCAATTTGCATGAATTTTCTAGTAGATGATGCCTAATAATAAGTAATAAAAATGTTTGCAAATTTATTGGCCAGATTAGTGCCATCACATGTTGGCTACTAGAAAATTAACAGCACCTCCCCCATAGGGTGCCCTTCTACTAGGACGTCTTTCCAACTTTATTTTTTTCTTGTTTCTTTATTAAAGAAAACCTTAGTAAAGAATGAGGATCTTGTGAGCTCTGAGCAAGACAGTTTGTCTCACTGTACTCCCAGGCATTGGAGAGATCAAGCTGTCATCATATATCAGTTTCATCACAGAAACAATCTCCTCGACACTGCATAAAGCAATCTGTGACCACTCAAATTAAGAACAGACAAACTCAAAAGGCAAGCCATCCTGGTGGAATCACAATATCAATCAGTCATACAGCAAAAGAAAAAAATATTGGTCAAGTATAGGAGGAGCAAAGCCATACATACTAAAAACCCTCTGACCAATCTAAACAGGCAGCTAAGAGGATTAATTAATACTTCAAGGACAAAAATTGAAGACAAAATAACCTCTCAGGTAAAGAAAAACTGCAAAGCTTTCTATAGCTATGTCTGTAACCTCAGAGGAAATACAAAACAATGCGCAGAAATTTGTAAACTGCTATTGCCAATGTTTTGTCTGACAGGTTCAGCTCACATTTCTTCCACATTCCCCCAGTAGTCCAAAGGAAATAACACATAAAAAAATCCCCCCAAGCATTACTCAGGAATAGGTGATCAATACACCTTCCAAGGCCAAAAACACTGCATCAATGGGCCCTGATAACATTCCAGAATATTTAATAAATAGCATGAAACATGACTTCTCTGATCCACTTAAATCACTTTTCAAATGGAGCCTTCAGTCAGGTTTTTGCCCAAGGAATGGGAGATGGCTGCAGTCATTTCTCTGCTCAAAGGAGGTTGAACCACTGATCCAGGTAACTACACACCCATAAGTCTCACCAGCCTCGTATATAACTCATTCACTCCAATAGAGCTCAGGAAGTTTGCACTGTAACTTCTAGTGAGTGGAGCCTAAGCCTTTTGATAGCATCAAATTATGTCTTCAAATTTCAAACAAATGTTCGTATCTCTGGAACGTGAAACAAGTATAAATGACAAACTCTTCAGCACAAACCATTTTTACAGTGGTAGTATTCTTTAGATTCTAGGTCTTGAACCTAATTTTATAAGTTACAGTAAACACAATAACTATTATATTTGTAATATCTTGTAAACAACTTACAATATATTGGCAGCCACTCAAGTTACACACATACTGTCAGCAGAGTTATATTCATCTAATCTGAGCTTTCATAGGAGGATAAGAACATCTGTCTGTGTTATTTGGTTGCTAAGATATCTAGAAAAATATGAAAATTAAATCTATATAAATTAATATCATAAAAAACAAAAGTTAATTACTATTTACCTGCACTAGACAGAAGTCAAATATTAACACAGTTAACTTTGCTATTGTGTAAACTTTAAGGTGAAATTTTTTAAAGCCTTGTACTTAGCATGGTTTTGTAAGTATTAATGCAAATATGAACAAGCAATAGGTGACACCTATAGGCATCAGTAGGAGTTAACTCCAGATGCACCTGGAGGCGTCATTCGGATGTAATGAGATAAGCCATGGAAAGAATCATCATGGACATGATAAATAAGGACATAGGCAATGTGCAAATGCTGGACCCATCACAGTTTGCCTTTGTTAAAGGAATTTCATGCCCATTAGATCTGGTGGACTTTTTTGGGATGGTCACCAAAGCACTGGATGAAGGTAAGGCTATGCACACCGCTTACCTTGAACTGGCCAAAGCTTTTGATACAATACCCCACTCAGGTATTATAGACAAGCTCACTGATTTAGGTATAAACATTTTTATCACCCACTGGATAGCCAGCTGGCTCACTGATAGGATCCAGGAGGTCAAAATAGGTGAGGCCACCTACACCAAGAGGTCAGTCTCTAGTGGAGTCCCCAGGGCTCAGTAGTGGGTACTCTCCTTTTTGCCATCTAATTCTCTGAAATGGAAGCAGATGCTAACGGTTTATGGCTGATTAGGTCTGCAGATAATTTCAAGCTGGGAGTTATCATCTACTCCCCTGCAGACACTCACATTCTTCAAGAAGGTCTGTCTCTGACTAACAAATGGTGCCAAAGCCATGGTCTTAAACTCAGTGCTGAGAAATGCATAATTTTACCCTTTGGGAAGTCAATAATTCCAGCTAATTACCACGTTGATAATCCACCCCTAAAAGTCGGTCAGGGATCTGGATATACCCACAGACAGTAGCCTTACCTTTTAACCACCGCATAACCACAGTGTTGAGGAAATCCTTTAATGTTGTGCGATGTATAAGTAAGGGCATGGTATCTAGGGCCAAAGAGGTCATTATCCCACTATACTCTGCCCTTATCAGACCAATCATAGAGTACAGTGTTCCCTTTGGTATGTACCTGATCAGGCATTTGTAGCAACTAGAGTGACCTCAAAGGTTCCTTGCAAAAAGAGTACAAGGGGTAATAAACCTGTCTTATGCAGAGTGCCTTAAAGCCCTTTCCCTCATATATGCCCTAATTTCAATAATTTTTTAGCAGACTGCACTGGAATGATCCTTCATATTCAGACTGCACTGGAATGATCCTTCATATTCACTCACCATAGGCTTGTAAATTTTATAGTCTAGGACTTAATAAAACTTCAAACACTCAGCATATTATTCCATTATCACCTTAAATTTTAAACTACATATATTTCACCTTCTGCCTGAATCCACTGCTATGATCATTTCTGTTTGTTTTATTTAAATAGCCTAAATATTCTCTCTGTATAAACTATGATTAGGGAAAGACACACCACTGTAACCCAAATCTGTCCAGTACTTACGTTTATTCCAAAGACATGCATCTGGAGCGTTTCTCCCCGGGCCTCCGCTGAAAACAGGCTCTGTGGAACCTAGTCGGACATTCCCGGTCAACAAATGTTAAATAAAAAAATAAAATAAATAAATAAAAATAAATAAATAAATAACATTTTCTATATCTCCATTTCCTCAACCTGATTGACACATTCTATCTGTTATTCTTGAAAAGTATACTACCACTCAACACATTCATGGAACCTACAATTCCTTATTTCTATCTGCAGTGATGACATGCTTTATCACCCCTTACAGTTGGGTTCCGCACAACATTCTTTAATCAAGATAGTATGTGATTCTTTAAGCATCACAGCCTGATTTAGACACCCTATTTTAGTAACTCGCCCACTTACATGTCCTGGCCAATCAGCTGTCTATTCAAGGCCACTTATATTTCACTGTGAATTCATTTACTATTCCTTATGACTACGTTTTAAGAAGCTCCTCCTCATAGGAGCAGGCAACATTGCTTGCATTATTGACTTACATTCCATTTATGTGCCCCTGAACACTTTCCTATAAATCCCACAAGACCCTGTACTTCCCTCAGCCGCAAAGAGAAGCTATAATTTCAAGTAGTTGCATGGCACTGCTTGAAAATTACAATATGAATTAAGCTTCTACTATGTATTCTAAACCAGGATCCTGAAATATTGGTAATGGGATACCACATATCACTATTTACAATATATATAAAAAAATATATCATAAAAATCAAATTAAAATTCTCCTTGGGTATGCTCCCAGCAAGAATACTCAGTAAAAGAACCCATAAATAACTTATGACACATGGTCTCTCCACCTGTCAAACAACATGTAATAGCCACACATTTCCCATTCCAGTTAGAAAATAAACTTTGTATGACTACAGTAACATGAAGAAAAGGAACTGTCATATTAGCATATATTACACTCATAATACCTAATATTATAAGCATCAAATTAGCAATGTCAGTGATGAGACACTTTGAAGAGTATTATAATGCCATCATAAAAACATGATCATCATGACAGATACATATTTAGGAAACTAATGAAATTTTATAAGAGTGACGTAACGTCACAGAAAACTGATACTAGCCCATACAAAAGTACTGCTGAATCAGTGAAGTATGTAGAAAAGAACGATAATTATACATTTTAATATTATGTAGAAATCAACAATTAAATCAAACTTTATTATCATGTTAAACTACATTCTGAAAACTTGACCTGGTTATAATTCAGAACACTTATTTCACTACATGGCAGTAAAATAAAGTCCCAGTATCCTAAAATATGACACCACCAGTCCCTTCCTTATATGATTGCCCAATGCCACCAGTTTGCTCTGTGGTTCATCTGTCAAAACAGTTCAAGGCTTCTTCTACATCATCAAAAATGTTTCACTCCTTGTTGGCAAAATACATAGAAAAGGCTAAGTATGGCATTTTAAACTTTAATTACTTAATTTTGCATGAATGCATGATCTCTGGAAATGAGACACATTGTCTACAAGTCTGAATAGGACTGCCTTAAATTGCCAACTCTGCATATTGTTAACATGCTAAACTTCAATCATGAAACCTCGACCATCCAAAACATCGCAGTAGGACAGTAGATGGTTCTTCCAGATTGAAGTACAGTGGGAGTGGGGGTTTTCCCTTTCCCAGCTGTAGTGTGATCTCATAGTCAGTATCATGCCACTCAACTGCCCAGATTTTTGCAGAATGTCCAGTTTTCTGCCTCATATTTTTAGTCTATTTGTCATAAACTTTGCAGTCTTCCAGTAAATCATTGAGGGATGAAGTCACCAAACAATATATATTTCATTTCATATCCTTCAGAACATGCATGCTAACATAAATCTTGTTGTTTTAGAGGACTTTTCTAAGTTTATAAGACAATATATAAAATCTGTCCCTATTTTTGGTCATTTGTCCAAATTTCGTGTATTAAGAGGTTGAGAGGTATAGGTGTATATATTACTAGAAGGGGGTGTGGGGGTGCAATGGGGTTTGTCTTCCTGGAAAAACACATTCTTTAGATTATTTTTGTATTTTTAATGTTGTGAACTTTCACTGTTTAGTGCTCAATATTTCATGTGCCAATAATGTGGGTAGTTGACACATCAGAACAGAATAGTTTTCTCGCCCTTATTTTACAAGCTCTAACTAGCCGCTAAAATAAAATCAAAATTTACTATTTTAAGCAACAAGATCTTAAAGTATGATAAGGACACCCAACACCCACCTCTTGGCTCTGACCAATACACTTGATAAGCTTCTATGATTTTTATACATTGTGCTTACCAGTTAGTCCAGACTACCAACTTTTCTTTGAAAAAAAAATGCATCACAACGTCTCTCTTTTTCTTCTCCTCCTGGAACCTCACTGATATGCGGATTGTTTCTTGTTTGCAGCCTACTCTTTTGCGAAATCACCTTAAGAATGTATATTGTCATCTTGACTAGTAGACTAACGAATCTCACATTCTCACCCTTGTCATCTGCTGCAATGTCAAAAGGTTATCTGTACAGTCCCAGAGTATCTTAACCACTTCACTCCCATTGCTAGACAATTTGTTTATGAAAGGCACCAATTTACAATTCATCTTTTGGAGTTCAGCAAAGTGTATCTCCATTGAAACTGATACACTGCAAGATCTCAATGTTCAGTCTATGTTTGGTTCTAAACTCTTTTTGCTAATTTGGGTGAAAACTATTGCTTCTCATCTATTCTCTCTTTTTCCATTCCTCTGATTAGTTTGTATAGCTTTTCCAGTGTCTAACAATGTTCATCAGTATCTACATTGTCTTTAGACAATATATCACTGTAAAATGAGGATCTGTTTGGACTCCAGTTATCAGTACTATGCTATGAGATTTTTGACGACATTTTGCATTCTTTTTTTTTTCCTCTGGGCTTTTCAAGCAAAGAACTTGCTTGATGTGGCCACTTTTATGCTTCCTCTCCCTAGTCCCAGCCAGTGGCCATTCACAACAGCATACTTGTTAAGGGATAACCAAGAAAGACCATCATTTAGACAGCCATTAGGGGTAGTTCAAAGCAGAAAATCAAGTTGGGGCATAAAAAAGGAATACTTCCCAAAAAATTCTAAAAGCATGATTATTGTTGCAATCCACATACTAAAAATTAAGAAAAAAAACGTAAAAAAACATGCGCACATAACGTTTCACTGTGATTGCAACCATAAACATGCTTTTCAAATTTTTTGGGAAGTCTTCCTTTTTGGTGCCCCAACCTGATTTTCTTGGTTTTGATTTGTTCTTGCACATCAGGGCACTTTTGTCCTATTTTTGATTGATTTGTGATTCTTTTTCTTTTAACCCAAGCATCCCTACAAATGCCTGTCTTGCAGAGCTGGTGGTCTGTGTGCAATGGACTAAAAACACCTGTCATCCCTCACTTCTGTAAGTGACATTGTTGGCAATTATCCTTGCACCCTGCCTTTAAGCAGGGGAAGTGGTTTATTTTGTCATCACCAGAGAAATCTCTTTTTCCCATGTGCTCACTGAATGACAGCTACCCACTCCATTCTCCATGAGAGGTGGGTGGGCCATGGCCTTTCACTCTTTACTCGGACTGCCTAACTACTCCAGCGTTTGAACTACTAATGAAATCCTGGTTGCCTGAGTAAAAATAAGGGACCTATCCCTCTCTGTTATAGAGCAAGGCTAGTTGTGAAGATAATAAGTGGAGCTACTTGTTGATCTGTATATAGTTTATCCACAACCACAGCTAGGTTATTTGGTGCTCCTTGGAGCTCCCTCAATCTGACACCCTCTCAACTCTAAGTTGTGAACCAAAAAAAAATCCTGCCGAAGACCAAAAAACAACAAAAAAAAAAAAAAAAGAAAGAAAAGAAAAGCTGATCTTCTCTAGAATTGTTGCAAGTGACTCATTCCAAGTGGCTTGCTACAGTCAAAATAACACAGACATATACATCACTTCTTCTTCTATGATTGCAAATATAGTATTGACATTCCTTTCTGAATGCCATTTCTGTACAACCAAAACATCTGCATCTGACCACTGACACCCCTAACACATTGACCCTTGGCAGCCACTCCCTTCACCCCACCTTAGATTTATCTTTAAGTGTCTCCACTGATTTTTGTGTCTTATGTCACTATCTGATTTTTGAACTGAGAATTTCTCATCCTGCAGAGGAGATTCTTAGCCAGGTAGCCATTAGGTGAAATCTGCCTTCTCCCTGTAAAAGGAAACTAAATTTTAAAGAAGTTGATTATTTGCTACTCAGCAACCTGCTTATTACCACTAACTTCATGGGAGAATAGCAGAGCAGTCTGGGTAATCACAGGGCCTAGAATTTATGTTGTCATTCCTGAGCAGTCCTCCTTTGCTTTTCTAGCAACCATCGGTGGTGCAAACAGTATCAGTATTGAAATTAAGTACGTTGATCCTTTCCCTCAGAAATGTGCTGGAAGGAGTTTGTTTCATGTAAACACATCAGATACAGTGTACTAGAACCTGAATATGGACTAGTAACTGATAGCAATAGTGCCTTGCAGCCTACTTCTCAGAGCATATTAGAGATAACTGCTGAAGTTCTAATACCAAGTCTAATACCAGTATAGTTTACATTTTTTTCTGCCAAACTGAAGCAAGGGAAAATGGCAAGCATCTCTAAAACAAGAAACACCATTATGAATGTGTCTCAGTCTGTGAATATATGACAAGACATAGAAACATTGTAGAAAGAACCTCAGATTCTAAAACAATAAATCTGAAAGGCGTAATAATAAAACTACATACAAGTAAAAAATACAAACAAAAGAAACCACAGTATAATCTCAGAATTCCTAATAATTTTATGATAACTCCTGTGATACAATGCAGTTTGAAAAAATATTAGTAAATCCTTGCAATAGAATGCCGAAATACATATCATAACTTCAACTTGACATTCAGTACAAGTACATAGGCAGACTATTTGAACCAAACTTAAAGATCTCTACCTACCTGTTTCTGCTTATTTCGTTTTACTTTATTTTGATTTTTTTTAACTGGGGAATCTCAACCTGCTTAGCTACCTGTTTATTTGACTATATTTTGAATGTGTTAACTGGGCAATCTTAATCTGCTCAGCTACCTGTTTCTACTTATTTTATTTTACTTTATTTTGTATTTGTTAACTGCAGTAGAGCACTGATGCCATTAAATCTATTTCATCCTCAGCCTGGTGTAAACACATTAGACATGACATTATATAGAGAATGGATGACAATTTGCAATATGCACATATGTTATTTAAAATGTGAATATCAGAGTTGGCTTAAGGGCCATATGTACTTGCATTATGTACAAAGTGGAAATGTATTTAATAATCCTTTTTTGACCATATTGGAATCACTAGGCTAGTATCCTCTTTTCAGGGGTGACCAGAGGTAGTATTTATACTTCTGTGAAAAATTTGCCCAACGCATCAGTTAACTGTCCCTTCTCTCCACTACCAAAAGTGGTGAATTCAAAAAGCAACTAAAAATTAATTTCCAACATACATGGATATGTACTTGTCAGGAAATTACCTAATGAATTTTTCTGCTTCTCTCAATTAACATATCTGTCTGGTCTCTACCTAAACTGTCTACAGATATTACTCTCTCTGCAGTTAGTACCTATGCTATTAAATGCAACTTTGTTGTGGTATGCCATGATGTCACTCTGAATTTTTTTTTTTTTTTTTTATTTTAGGCATTGCTACATTCCTTGTAAATAACTTAATGCTAACTCATTTTCTCAAACATATTGTTACTACATTCTCAAAATACTGTACTTTTGCCTTGCATATATTTGTATTGCATATTTCTCTCTGTTTTTGTACTAAGTATCTTACAACTTGAATTGTTAGGTTTTTTTCTTATTTTTAATTACTTTCCTGGAGCTTTTCTCCTCAGATCTCCACTGAAAAAGGGCTCTCTGGGCCCATTCAGACTAACCCGGTTAACAAATGTAAAAATAAAATTAAAAAAAATAAATAAATAAACTTCCCCTATCATTTTTGATAGGTGCAGTAGTTTATTTTACATTAAGCAGATTGGGCCTTGGTTTAATGTCTCATTTAAAAACAGAACTCCCCTTATCTGTCTAGTTTGGGAATAGAACTCACAGCTTTCTGCTCCAAATGTAAGTTTGCTACTTGTTTCACTACTGACAAAAAAATCACAAAGAAAAATAGAGTCAGTGAAAGGTATGCAGAGGGAAAAAGGGTAGGAAGAATTTAAGTTATATGACCAGTGAGATAGCAGTTACATTTCCTAGACTCTTGTAATGTCCTTTTATTTCTGATCAAAAATAGGATATAAGAAATAGGGCCGGATTCATGAAGGCTTGCACGGAGTCTAAGAGTAGAGTAAGACTCCAGCAAGCCAACATGTCTGCCGAGCTATCCAGGAACAGCCGGCAGCGGCGTGCAACTGAGCTCTCCAAACTAGTCCTACACGGACAGGGCTGGGATGTGCAAATTACCTCAATTGCAGGCAAAAGCCATGCAAATGAGGTAAAATTGCGATCCAGGAAACCCAAACCTGTCTGAGTAGGAGTAGTGTTATTTGCAGAAATGTACTCAGTTGATATCTGAGTACGGTTCTGCAAAAAGCAAAACGGAGCCATGTCAGCTGGAAAAAAAGTATGCATTCACAGGAGGAAGCATGCCAATGTCCAATAATATGGCCATTGGCAATGGGAAGTGATGCAAATTAAAAATAAAATACCTTTTTTTTTAATCCTGATTTCCGGGGTATAACCATAGCGCAGCACCGCGCAAATGCGCTGCACCCTAAAAAGCAGAAAATTAATAATTAAGATCCACAAACGTGGATTTCATAGCTAAAATAAATTTACAATGCAAGGGAATGGCAGGCTGAAGACAACATGGCCACCGAGTAGAGGTTGCTAAGGGGAGAATCTCAGTCTAAGAGATGTAACTAAGCATTAGTAGGCAATCCTATGCAAATGAGAGTTATGATAGTGAATCGCAAGTTTACATAGCAAATGAGCACAGTCAGTGGAGTGTAGGAGTAGGATAATGGGAGTAACAGAGTAGAAGATAGGTGACATCACCAGGGGGTATGTATAAAAGGAGTGCAGCTCATTGGAGCAGAGTGACATGTGTCAGCTTGCATTTACATA
Organism: Protopterus annectens; assembly: GCF_019279795.1. Taxonomy (NCBI): domain Eukaryota; kingdom Metazoa; phylum Chordata; order Ceratodontiformes; family Protopteridae; genus Protopterus; species Protopterus annectens. Next base: position 1,893,212,626 of record NC_056739.1, on the reverse strand, counting down.
ATAGTGAAAGAGGTGTGTCAACAGGTAGGCCAGGTAAAGTCAAGAAATCGAAGGTGTATGCTGTGGATAACACCAAAGTTTCTTGCTGAGCGTGCATGCATGCATGTGCACACCAGTAAACCCGAGTAAGACAGTGTGCGCATGTGTAAGCGTGTGTGCACGCGTGTAGTCATGAGTAAGCATATGTAAGGCTCTGTAAACAGTTGTAAGCACATTTGCGCTGGTGTGCGTGCATTTTAACAAGAATAAGCAAGTTTTAGTCTGTGTAAGCATGTGTGCGCGCATGTGAGTTGGTGTGCACGTGTTTGTGCTTGTTTGCGTGGCGCTGCCCCCTGAGGAAACAGAAAGGGAATAGGAAGCACAACAAATAGTAGGAAGTAAACCAGGGAGTACTAGCAGAGCTAGCAGGTGAAAATCAGAATCAGGCAATTACACAGGCATTATACTAGCCCAGTTCAGCCCAGCACTTAAAACTCAGCAAAAAAAACATTCCAGTATGTTTTTCACAGACACACTGCAACACTGCAGTAAGCTAATAGAAATGAAAACTGAAAACGCTTTACTGAGACAAATAAATGTTAGGGGCTGCCATTGCTGTCATAAGGCAACATATGCAACATGCTGAGGGTGGTGACAGTGCAAATGCTGCTAAGCAGCCCAGAGTGAGGAGACGGAGAAGAGTGTACAGGCCTAGGGTAACCTACCAGGGGCTATATGAGCTGGAGATAGTGAAGCGCTATAGAGTGGACAGAGACCTCATGCAGCAAATTGTTGAGCTGTGCAGGCCATGCCTCACACACAGAACCAACAGAGGGGAACCCATCCTAGTGGAAACCAAGGTATGTGTTGGCCTAAGAATATTAGCAACAGGTACCTTCCAGAGACAAACTGGCGATATGATGGGGATTTCACAGGCATCAGCATCTCGAGTACTGCACCAGTTCCTGAATGCCATGGCAGAACATGTTGGTGATCATGTATATTTCCCCAATTCCCATGAGGTATTGGCCAGTAATATGCATCTCTTCCAGCAAATAGCGAAATACCCTGAGGTAGTGGGTGCAATAGACTGCACGCACATTCGCATCAAAGCACTAGCCGGTGAGCGGGGTAGGGTCTACTATAACTGCAAGGGTTACCCCTCCATCAACTGCCAGGTCATGTGTGATGCCCAGGGCATAATAATGAATGTGTGTGCTGGCTGCCCTGGAAGCTACCATGACTCCCATATCTGGCATCTGACACAGCAGTACCAGACATTTGCCAATGGAAACATCTCTCATGGTCACCTAGTGGGGGATGCTGGATATGCACTCGAGCCGTGGCTGATGACACCCATCAGAAATGCACACACACCTGAACAGGAATGCCATAATGAGGCACATACACAAACACGAAATGTAATCGAGCGTGTGTTTGGGCTGCTTAAGTCATGGTTCCGGTGCCTGGACACATCTGGTGGAGCCTTGTAGTACTCACCAACTACATGTACACAAATAGTCATGGTATGTGCTATGCTACACAATATGATCCTGCAAAAACAGCTGCAGCAGGAGCAGCATAGGGCCGGGCACAACAGCCCCCCACCATTGCCAAGGCCATCACAGGCAGAGCATGACTCGGAGGAGGAACAACCTGAGCCTGCCCCAGTAGGCAGAAGGAGGCGTGCCCAGTCTGCTTTGGCCTTGGCAAAGAGGCAACACATAGCATATACACTGGCTCAGTAGGAACCCTGGAAATGATACCTCTCTCCGACTCGCACATATAGTAAAAGCAATGCCTAACTTGACACTACCTGTTAACAAACATGTATAGGGAGTGTAAAATGTGCATCTGACATAGGCAGCCCTGCAGCACCACCTGAGGCATGATTGCTATGTGTTAAGCAATATAAAGCACTGCTAAACAGCTCTCCCCACTATTTAGTATATGTAAACATAATTGCACACACTAAGTAGCACAACTACAGGCAATGTTCAGCAATATTGTGCACTGTCCAGCAATGTTGGGCAACATTGAGCAATGTTGTGCAAGTCTGGTCAAATGTGGGTATAGTTCATCAAAAGCAGGTTAACAAGTTCATATTTGCTTCACTTTTCTTGAAGCAGTCTGTTCTGGCATGTATAAAAATATGAAACAGTGACAGTCCTCGAACCCAGGATACAGTGCACTATAATCAGAGTACAGAACCACTAAACCATGACAGTATGTCAATGGTCAGTTTGTATGAAAAAATGTTGATGAGTCAATGCTAAGTATCCCATGGAAACCTTGCAGGCATAGCATAATCCCTGTTGAGTTAAGACACAAAGGTGAGGCCTGCAGTAATAATAGAACCTGATATTCAATGCACATAGAGTATAAATGTTAATATTGGTAATGTTCACACACATCAACAAATGTAGTGGACCTCAGACAGCAACGTACTGCAAGGTCACACTGGGCATGCTCACACACTTGAAACTATGAGACAAATGTCAGGCAACAAAACACTGAAAGTCTGAAATGGGCATGCTCACACACTAAGGGCAAGTTTGAGTACAGCAGTGGGCCACACATATCCCTCAGTTGCAAGTGTCAACCCAGGAACCTCGCACTATTCACCAATCCACAATGTGCACACAGTGATATGACAACAGACACAATATAATATAGTGAAATCCTGCCACAATCAAATATGTTATGCAGAAACCTAGGTTGTTCATAGGAAGTGGTAAAGCAAAGAAGAAACAAAACCTGCAATCAGTACCATCACTGAACAATGTGCATCCCAAACATTAGCATAGGTTCAAAGGTTGACACTAGGCTATCTGCCCTAGGGTATGTAGAAGCCTAGCCACAGTTTGTTTGCATTCTGCAATCATGCTAGATCAGTAGACTGTGCCTGTTAATAGTAGGTCACACAAGATATCTCACATATGTTCATTTCATTCTGCCTCTGTCTAGCAAGGACCCATAACATATCCCAGGGCTAAACATACGATCACCCATCCACCTGTGAAGATGTCACCTGTAGGTGCTCATCTTGGGTCTGTGCATATGTGGGACTGTGATCACATTCCTGAGTGAGTGGAGCCTCTGTGATGGTAATATGCCCCTCCAGCATGTCCTATTAACATCATTGCTCACGTACCTGTCCCTGGAGCATGTAGCTGTAAGGGACTTTGATATCCTCATGTGGAGCCTGTCCATCAATGCTGTGATGGACATGGCTTCAAACAAAAGGCACAGACTGCATCCAAGTAGGCAGTAAGCAACTGAGGAGAGCTGGGGTCACCATAGCCAAACTGTGCATACCATCTCTGTGAGTCCCTAGATCCACTTGGTTATGTAACTCTGTGTACATTCCAGTTGCTGCAGGTGTTGGATAAGGTACATCTGAAATGGGCCATTGTATCCAAGCATGTGCCTGATGACTATAGGGTCACAATGACCCCACCTGACCTGGATGTAAAACCGCATGGGATAAGGTTGCCTAAATAGAAGGTGTGTCCAACAACATTGACAAAGTGAATGTCAAAGGCAAGAGTACTAAGCATTCATGTCCCCAAATCACAAATCACATGCACTGTACGTGATGTTTCATCACTTATGTGGTAATGTGTGTGAACGATGTTACTACCAAAGGTGATGACTATGCATCTAAAGTAAGGTAGCTGTAGGCCATGGCTCTGGCACCAGTCATCCATCTCTGTGAGACCCTGTCTGAGAATGCTTGTGCCAGCTGTGGAGTCGATTATGGCACACAGTTTGCAGTCATCTGCAAACATGGTCATCCATATTCCTCCTGTGTTATCCAGTATGTATCAGACATATATACAGAACAAGAGAGGTCCCAGGACTGAGCCCTGTGGAATGCCACGTGCAACTGGTGTATAGTCAGACATGGCACATGCAATACTGACCATGTGTGTGCTATCCATGATCCAGTTAGCATTCCATCTTGTGACATATGTGTAGATATTGAATCCAGTGATCTAATGTGTAAAGGCCAAGTGGGGTATTGTGTAGAAGTGGTGTGCGAGCTCCAGGTAGGCTGTGTGGACAACCCTGTGTACATTTATGGACCTGCTAACTGTTTAAAGACATCAAACATCTGCAAGAGGCAAGATATGCCCACAACAATACCAAATTGTGTAGGATCCAGTGTCTGTAGTTTCACAATGTGTATGTGTATGTGTTCCATGATGATACACTCCATAGCATAGCAGACCAGGATAGTTAGGCATATATTGTGATAATGTCCAGGGTCCCTTGTGGCATCAGCACTGTGGAGCATGTACACCGTAGCTGTACACCATTCCATGGGTACACATCCTGTAGTAACTGTGATATTGAACAGTGACATAATGTGAGTGTGAAGTTTGTCATGAATCTCGTGTATGCTACAGTCTGGGACACTATCTGGTCCCACTGATGCTTTGTTGCCTGCTATGGAGAGGGCAGTACACACATGTTCATCTGTGATGTCAGGGAGGCTACACGCTGTTGTGATGGACATGTGCACTGCAGGGGGGATGGTGGGGAAGCATTCCCACTGAACCTGTTGTCCAGGATGTTCGCAATGTCAGTGGGTTCACTGTATCATTTGTAATTATTCAGTAACTCACAGCATATCTATGAGTTCCCACCCAGGTCCCTGACATAGCTAAATAAGGCCTTGTGATTGTCCATAGTGTGTGTTGCAAGTGTCCGTTAGAAGTGGGCCTTAGATGAATCAACAAGTGATCGTAGCTATACATAGTACTGATCAGAGATGTCTTCCTGAATGTGATTGTGCTCTATAATGTAGTAGCCTCCTCTTGTCCCTGTATAGCTCAGTAATGGCTGTGGTCCAGTAGACAGGTCCCTTGCCTTTGGAGGAGTGAGTCTTGTAGTTATCTGGGATAGCATGATCCATGAATTCCAGTAGTTGTCCATAGAATGTGCTTGTAAAGTATGACGTTGTTTGAGTCGTAATTAACACTGTCCCAGGGTCATTGAGGGATACCACCTCAGTTTGTACAAGTGTGACGTTTGCTCATGAGAAATATGTCACTGAGATCACATAGGATGTGTGTGTGTGTATGGGATATGTATGTCTAGTGAGATGAATGTATGTTCCAACCTTAACAATTACAGGTATACCTCTGTTGTGGAACATAGAGTCCCCATGTGGGTGATGATCAGGTCCCACATGTTTTACCCCCTGTGGGTGTGGTGACCAGGTCTGCCCTTGCATTTGAGTGTAACAATCTTAGCAACTGTTGTGTGAGGGTGTCTCACTGCTTGAGTAGTATACCCAGTTAATGTTTGTGTATTTGAAGTCACACAATATAATGGTGTTTGGTGAGACCTTCACATTCCCCAGTGTTCCCAGGAATAATGACTGTTGTGCCCATGTTTGGGAGTGTGGTCTGTAACAGTCTACAAACTGAAATGCAGTTTTGCCCACTCTCAGTTGCACATGTACGTTCTCCAATGCTTTGTGTACTGCTACCAACCTGGAGGTGTGTGTATGAATGATGTATATGGATTCCCCCCTATTGTTGTTGTCCGGTCCGAGTCTTGTGTCTGAAAACCATGGTATGACATAAAACCTGTTAGTGCTGCTGTGCTTTTGTAAGCCTGAACCAGGTGTTTGTTACTGCACATATATCGACAGATTCCATACTGATGTGAGTCCTGAGTGCATGCATTCTGAGGGTTAGACATCAGTTGATGAGCACCATCACTCTCCGTTTCCTGTACCCTGTAATGTCTATGGCTATGGTTATGGCTTCTGACCCTCGCTTCAAACAGCCACTATGTGTGTGTCAAGAGCCTAAGGCAGTCTGTGAAAGCCTAGGGGTGACAGGTGCATGGCGTCCATAGTGAATGTACATGGCATGTTGAGCATGTAATCTCAGGCTGACAGACACTGGATCCCCTGTGAATGACAACAATATGTTAGGCAACTGTTAAAAGTGATCCTGTCATCTGTATACTGTGACATAGTACTTGGTGAGGGTAAGATGCTACACAAGGTCAGGGTCATACTGTTCTGGGCTACATGATCAGAGAGCCCCTCTATGTCTCTTGTCATGTAGTCCAGGGAGGAACGTCTGAGGGTTTACACACCAGAATGGTCAATGATGGAGCCATATTTGTACTTGCAGTGGACTGACAACAGTGCATGTGTCATGTGGCATATCCTGACACCCGACACACAGCACAAAGTGACCTTCACCTTGTTCAGCCTGTTGAGTGGGATGTCAGTGTGACAGAGAATTACAGTGACCTAATACAAGTGTATGAGGTGTGTTGTGTAGGCCTAAGGGCAGTGACTGTGTGGCACAATGACTTTGTGAACTATGTGATATGTGTGTATGGTTGTGTGTTAGCAGTTGTTTGTGTGTCTGCTTTGGATGTCTTAGCTGCTTAGGCAGAGTATATTTAGATGCTCCAAGTATGTCATTGTGTGTCAATGTATACAGTTTGCTGTTGTCATAGGTGCATGTGCGACTGTATTTGTGGTGTGTGTGGTTACCTTCACCACCTGATAGACTGTGCCAGTCATGGCTTGGGAGAACTCAGCCTCCTGTCTGTCTATACAGTTGCACCTCTCACAGATATCTGAGTTTGTTGGTAGGAGGACAGTGTTACATGTGTACATAAGGCAGTTGTAACAATGCGTCAGAATTCCAATATGCACCATCTGGACTGGAGAGTACACACAAAACCGACATTTGGACATGCCAGGATATGATGATGACATACACTATCGACTGATCACAAAGGATCAGTAGTGTGTCAAGTGTATAAAAGAGTATAACAGGGTTTTAGTGTTCAGGTTTGTTGTTGCTGCAGAAAGATAATCTGCAAAGGAGTACAGACAGAAACATTACACCTCCTTCAGCTATGTCAGAAATATCGATGTACAGTCATATATGTCCTGAGTCAGAGTCAACTGTACCTGACTGACAATGTCAACATCCTGTCAGACAGGCCCATACATACATACCCACCTCCCAGTGACAAAAGGCCCTAACATCATACCAGGAGATATCACATGTAGAATGTGTAAACTGGTCCTCCCAATGCCAAATGAATTCCATCACATGGATAACATTGTTTCCCCATATGTGTCATAAGTGAACAACAGTACAAACAGACACTGCACCCGAAAAGTCTGTTGAGCCTCACACTCTCTACAGGATCTTACACTGTTAAATGTGTTACAGCAACATGTGGCACACCCACCAAGTATTGGTGCACAACACACCATGGGAACTATATTCCTATAAGCCTACGAAGTCCAAAATGCTAGTCCATGGAGTCCATCATGATTGCAGTCAGGAACAGAGATATTGTAAACCGACAAACACACAACCCAAACGTCTGTGGTATGTTAATTAGCACATCATGTTCACCAAACCTGCTAGATATCTTGCTAGGCAGCCACCCAGGACATACATCACTGATAGGAGCAACACAGGTCCCACATAGACTTTGAATAGCCCTTTACCAACATCACAGACACATGTGGTATCCACAAAACCTACAATCCGTGCATGAATATGTATTGTCATATGATGGAATGGTAATTTGTCCACAGATAGATCACACCAGGTATGAATTGTGTATTCCTGTTCAAGATGTTCACACCTGTTGACCACAAGCTTTATTCCTGGGATTGCATAACACTAAGTGCACACACATTACCATGTCCAGTCTGATGATGTCAGCAACCTACAAATATAGCATGCGAATAAAAGCAACACAGTAAAGCATATAGCATGTCGTGTTAATGCGTATCTCACTAATATCATAACATAGTCAGGTAGGTGTTTAAATCTTGCAATTGCTGAGTGTGTGTGTGAGATTGGCTTTGAGAGGAGTGGCCTTTTTGGAGACTGTGGAAATACATTAGGAGTGGTGAATAACTCTTTGCCAAGTGTGATGATGTCAGCATCCTACAAATAGAGCTTTGGAAAAGAATGCTCCCAGTAAAGCAAATAGCACGTCGTGTTAATGTGTATTTCACTAGTGTCATAACATAGTTAGGTAGAGGTCTAAATCCTGTGAATGTGGGTGTGTGAGACTGCCTTTGAGAGGAATGGCCTTTTTAGAGACTGTGGAAATACATCAGGAGTGGTGAATACCTCTTTGCCTAGTGTGATGATGTCAGCATCCTACAAATAGAGCTTTGTAAAAGAATGCTTCCAGTAAAGCAAATAGCACATCGTGTTAATGCATATCTCAGTAGTGTCATAACATTGTTTGGTAGAGGTTTGAATCCTGTGAATGTGTGTGTGTGAGAGACTGCCTTTGAGAGGAGAAGTCTTTTTGGAGACTGTGAAAATACATTAGGAGTGGTGAATACCTCTTTGCCAAGTGTGATGATGTCAGCATCCTACAAATAGAGCTTTGGAAAAGGATGCTCCCAATAAAGCAAATAGCGTGCTGTGTTAATGCGTATCTCACAAGTGTCATAACATAGTCAGGTAGAGGTTTGAGTCCTGCAAGCACCAAGTGTGTGTGTGTGTGTGGGGGGGGGGGGTGTATATGTGTGTGATTTCCTTTGAGAGGAGTAGCCTTTCTGGAGACTGTGAAAACACATTTTAAAAGAGGTACATCCCTCTTTGGAAAGTCTGATGATGTCAGCATCCTACAATTATTCAAGGAGAACAGAAACCACACAGTAATTCATATAGCATGCCGTGTTAATGCGTTTCTCTCTAGTATCAAAACATAGTAAGGTAGGGGTTTGAGTCCTGCAAACACAAAGTGTGTGTGCGCCACAGGTGGTCAATGCAGTCTGGGTTTTGCTTTTACTACGGTATGACATATGTTTCAAACAGTATGTGCATTGCACACATCGGGTATCTGCGTGTCAAATAGATTTGTGTACATGTGACCTCAATCAGTACATAGGTGTGAAGCCTGCATACTCCATGAATGCATTTGTAACCCTTGACAGATTGTGCCGCTGCTTCTCAGATCATAGGTCACATATGTATGTATGCATCAAGACTGGCCAATGTAGTGATCCATGGCCAAGGACATCCCTGCCACACACACCCATGACACGTATTATAGAGTACTGTGAGTGAGGGTAATTGCTGGGGTATATGTCAGACATGTTCATACACAACAATGACTGGCAATAATGGACAGTCATGATAGGTGTGCACCAGCCCTGTGGATATGCATGCAGGCCCCTAATGTGTTATGTGAAACACCGAGGGACCCCACAATACCTATGGATATGTGGATACCTAGGAACAGATGACATAACACATATCTGTCTGTACACATTGGTACCCAACATACATGTTCAGGGCTACCACCTATGTGGTACTGTCAGGATAGTATGTATAGTAAATGTGGATGACTATGCCATAGACGGCATACTGCTATACAGCATGTATTGGACAACAGGTATCTGTCTGTATGATACCCTTGTGTAAGATGTGCATCCCATCCGGGGAATGCAGTGTAGGCCAATGCATGCATTTCCAGATGTGGATGGACATATCCATAGTATGTTTGCATGTACCGAAGAGGGCATTATGCCACACAGATGTGGTCCCAGGAACGTGTGGCGGTCAATACCACTGGTTACTGTTATAGTATAGTACGAGAAGGATCCAACTGTTACTGAGTTCCCTACAACTGTGAGTCATTTGTCAGGACATCATATAATGATTGGTTATAGTCATGCTGTTGAGGTGGTGTATACTGCTAGACTGCAGATCATTGACAGATATCAATGGTATCACCCACAGCATAGTGCCAACCCATGTCATCCACACACGTGTACCCATGTTAGTACATATCTGTAGTAGAATGCATACTGGCCATCAAAAGATACCATGAGATGTTAACAATGTGTAGAACAGGGTATGTCGCACATCCCACGTGTCCACTATGCACGTACATGCAGACCGTGCGCACACACCATGTTCACAGATGTACACCCGCTAATTTGTAATGCAAATATCACACACGTACTGTCCACTCACTAACACATGCTGGCAACACTGTACACTTCAGCCAAGTGGCACATGGGTGGACAATACATACTCAGACCTAACACTGGTGTATGCATAATGCCTGCTCAGATATACCTACAAGGATATCAGTACACCTTCCTGTTGGCAACTTGCTACTATTGCTACACTGCTAAAATATCACTCTGTGCATCAGAACCATGTTAGCCTATTCCTGCATCAATGTGACAGATGACAGGAGGTGGCACAGGTGTCATCATATGCACAAGGTGTGTTGTAGGTTTGCCAGAGCCCGACATTGACCCATCCAATTGGCATGTCTGTGTGTGTGTGTGTGTGTGTGTGTGTGTGTGTGTGTGTGTGTGTGTGTGTGTGTGTGTGTGTGAGGGACAACAGTACCGCATAGGCCAATGTTGATGTAATGTGTGTGTATATGTGTCAGCCTTAATTGTATGGTAAATGTGTGTGTGTCTGCATGCACACAACTCCACCATGTGGCTGCCATACATGGACGGTTGTGGGACAGCCACAGACTGTAGCTGCTAGGCCATACAGATCACTGTCTCTGGCCATGGACACAGTACCTGTGCCTAGCAGGGGTGCTACGGGCAGTATCGGGTACCAACCCTGACTGGGTGCTATCATCAGAAGCAGAGGTATGATGACTGGACCCATGTCTCTGCTGGGACTGGCCAGCGCCACGTGCACGTGGTCTAGCAGGATGGTCAATGGACAGGCCAGAGCCAGCATTGCTGCAGCTGGTACTGCCACTATGGTAGCGGCTGTGATCCGTGGTCCATCCGCGATGACTGCCAGCTGATGCTGTTGCTGGCATGCATCGGCTTCTCATCCTTCCCGCATGGTCCTGGCTCATGGCTAACACATTGTGGAGGACATCTAATGTCTCCCTCCAATGGTTTTCAATGACCTTGGTGTAATTCCTGATGGCACCAGCAAGGTCACGGATGCTGTCATTGATAACAGTGTAATGTGCCCTCTGTGCCCTTAGTCACTGTTGGGTGTACCGTTCCATACATGCCTGTGCCGGCATTACTGCCCGGAACATACTAGAGGTTGTAATACCTCCAGGGGCACGTCTGCCAGGGGCAATACGACTAGTGGTGATCCCCTGAGAACCCCTGGATATCCACCTATGTGGTACTGTTCCAGCAATCCGGCTATGGCTGCTTTGAGAGGATGCATGTGCCATAGGTACCACACTGTCCTGATCAATGCCAACTGTATGCTGTCCCTCAGCTACGTCCAATGGTGACGAGGGATGTATTGGCAGTATGAGTGTGCGCATAGATGGGGTTGACCGCTGTTTACTGTCAATTCGTGGACCAGCGACAGACCTTGTCAGACCTTCCTGTGCCACAATACATGTCTCATCATCTCCACTATTAGTGGTGGTGACATCAGGTTCCCTGCTGCATTCAGCCATGCCTAACTCAGCACCTGTGGAAGGAAGACAGGAAACGCACTTTACAATCTGTACATGTTAGCACACATGCACACGTGAACACATGAACACATGCACACATGCACATATGAACACATGCACACATGCACACATGAACACATGAACACATGCACACATGAACACATGCACATATGAACACATGCACACATGAACACATGCACACATGCACACATGAACACATGAACATATGCACACATGCACACATAGACACATGAACACATGCACACATGAACACATGAACACATGCACACATGTACACATGCACAGAAAATACACTGCTCACCACAGCACATACACACACACACACCAGCAGTCCAACACATACACAATAGTGGGTGTTGGTTGCTGACAGTATCACAAGGCAAACAGTCACCACACATGTGTCAGCAGGCAGACCATGTGTTGCTCAACACAATGCAGTGCAAGTGTAGACAGCCCTATCTAATGACATTATACATGGCTTTGATGCATGTGTGTAGTTGTTCAGTGATTGGCTACACCCTGGAACACAATGTGTACATGGACACAACATTGCTGTGCAAGTATTATCTGCTCTGCAATGTCATGTGCACCATCACTCAATGGTATACATACCATGACTGCATGTGTTATCTGTGTGACACATAGATTGCCATGTCTGATGACAGTGTCTGTGTCCATAGCACATAATAGTGGGCACAGGTGTTGCAAATGCATGCAATGTACAGACATGGGATGAGTGGTGCATGTAGACCTGAAGGAATCCCAATGCATGACATGGACATTACACAGTGGTTATGGTGCTTGTGGGACATATTGCAGATATGTTGTTGCCAGCCATGACATGACATGCTACACGACTGCAACATTAAACACCGCACATACCCAATGTGTATCATGTGACCTATACACCCAGGACATATATGTATCTCTTTGTACAGATGGTGACTTGTGCAAAATGTGTATACTAGCATATGTAAGCACACACACAACATGCTATGCATGGTGTGTATAGGTGCATATGTCTGCACACACAGAACAATGAGGTGCACAGCAAAGACTGCTATGTGTAGCACTGTGGTCACTGTAACTAGATGGGGTGTTGTACCATGTGCCATCATCATTATCATGCATCTTGTGGTCACTCATGGCTACTACTGTGTGACAGACCACCACCTAGCATGCTGTACCTGAACTGCAGTGCTGTGGATACGTTAACTATTACACAGCCACTTTGTACATGGGTGTATGAGGTGCCCAGTAGGGAGCATTGCCTAACGTGACTTTGTTATGTGTTGAAGAGTGTTGCACAGCCCCATGATTGGCCTCTACCCCTGAGGTACATCATGTGTGTGTGGATGATATGTGGGATACTGACGTGTGACCTTACAGTGGGTGTGTGTTTACACCATATGTAGCATGACTTTGTGTACTGTATGTGATAAATGTCTTATGTTGTGTACAGGTGTTGCAACTATGCCTATCCAATGTGCAGTACGGGGTTGCCACAACTGTGTGTCTTGCTCGGTGTATTGCATGTCATTGAGGCAGCTACTGACATTACTGAGCTGTGCAACGTCTCACAGCAAACATGCATGGCATGCATTATGCATAGGTGTGTTACATGTACATGGCCTACACCTCACCTATGACATGCATATTTCATTACCAACATTGCAGGTATAACACACTCACCAGCATGGATCAGCTGTCCTGCTGTCACATCAGAGGGACCTATGAGAATATGAGAGGGTTCATCAGTGGCCACAACTCTGGCATTGCTACAGTGGGTATGTTAAACTGCAGTACAACAACAGTCAACAGTCACAGGTGTAGGGATATTATTCAAACTATCCATATTGCACAACACTAGGCAGCGGAACAGCTAAACACACAGCACACATCTCACGTACACATAATCTAACAATACAGATAACTGTAGTCTACAGATAGGGCATGTTACCTGCTTGCTCCAGGTGGATGTGCTGGGTGGCTCCGGCCTCCATTATAACACATGTCAGAGGTTGATGTAGCTGTTGTCCAGGAGCCACCATGCTTAGGAGCAGATCCTCCACTCTGGTGAGGGGGGGATGAATGGCCACCCCACCACCTGTGGCACGCTGCTGTCTTTGGATATCAGATGCATGCTGCTGGACTTGCCTAATTAAATCACTGCAGTAATGGCGTACCTGCTCATATGTCTGGTTATGCATGCATACGTCATTTACCCGACTAACAAGTTCCTGCCACAGTGCAGTCTGCTCCTGCTGGTGCTGGCTGCTTCTGGAGAAGAGCATTGTGTACTGCTGCAAAAGGCTGTTGAGTATTACCTCTTCCTCATCCACTGTGTATGCTGGGTTGCGTTGGTGAGCCATCTGGCTGAAAAAGATATGAACAATATGTGTAAGAGTGTCCTGTGGCACACTTTACACCTTTACCCACAGATATCACTTTACTGACATATATACCATCCTATTGTCTGTCAGAGGTTACACATGTTCAATAACACTTATTGGTTCTCAGGCCACAACTAACTAACACTGCCTGGCAGACTCTATATATCACACCACTATACAACAGTACCCGACACACTGTTTGTGACACATTGCACAACCTCAAGACATGGGTGTATATCACACCAATGCACAAACAGAGATGTCATCCATTGCAATGGATGTAAAGTACAGGTACAGTAGTACCAATCAACCACCCTAGTCATTGATGCCATAGCCCTGCCTAACAGATGTGTCCAGTTGTTACTATAGGTGGCATACTGCTGTAACAGACTATATATGTTGCTGGATACACACATTATCCCTGTAACACACATATGGTTGCAGACATTCTACAGGCATAATCACGCACACATCAGGCAAACATACAATGCACCACTGTATACCAACACAAATGAGCATTACCTGTGTACCATATGGTGCTGTGTGCCACTACTTACACACCCTTATGCCTGCAGTCTGTCCTCTGTCCAGACTACAGGAAGCACACAATACAGTGTTTCCAAGCAATGTGAACGCACACCATACTGTGCTGTTTAAGCCTACAGCTTCAAGTAGTACTACAGTTCATATTGGTGATGGATTCACCAGCAGTACCACTCACTAAGCATATATGTATTGCTTTAGCCTACAATGAGGCACCACATTCGTCAATGGAGAACTACGTCACATCATATGCCGTACTACTATGTCTGCCTAACAGTACATTACACATCAGTTGCTGTCCTCACAGCTAGGATAGGCACTACCATGTCAGATACAACATCACACTTAGCTATCACACATTTAAAGACCTTGCACACATTCAGCGTTACACTTATTCAACCTCACATAGCAGCTATTGCATTAAGTACATGTGTGAGTGCATAGTGTCATAGGTAGGTAATATGCTATTGGCCCTAGGGCCTATGGCAGACTAGCCATATGCTACCCTGGCCTTTGACACACATGTACTTTGATTTCACTTGCCCCTGCCGACCTGAACCACAGAGGTGTTTCCTGGGGTGTATTAACAATCTCCCACACAATCATCAGGGGTATTTATAACAACTGCTAAGGAGGAGCCTTGTTTGCTATTGCTATGTGGTCTATTCCAGTGTATGGCATATCTCTGAGATGGGAACCTATCCCTCCAGCATGTGCTGTTTAGTGAGCTGACAAGGTTTAGGGCCCTAGAGTGTGTATCCCCGAGGGATTGTGATATGTTGCCATGGTGGTTGTCACCCAGCTATGGGTGTGACATACCTCTGTATGTCCAACAGAGGTCACCTCTGTGTGGCCAGTATGCAATACAGTGTAGTTGTGGTTTTGTGAGTCAGTCTGCATAGGGCATCTGTTTGCGGACAGTATTACCCTTTGGGAGGTCTGTCTGTGGCCTGTTCACCTGGTGTAGTTGTCATGTGAAGTAGATACCATACAGGGCATTGTGATGAGTAGAGGGGAACTCTACCCTATACTTCCATAGATGACACACCTGTTGTCATGACACATACCACGCAGACAGATTACAGGTGTAGTGTGGCACTGTCTTCATCAAAGTGGAGACTACTGTCCACCTGTTTCCCATGTTCCCTTATCACACCTTCACTGTTAGGTAGATCTCTGCCTATGTGGTAGTTAATGGGTACACTGTTTTGGGAAGGTGGAATGGCACTGCAGTATCAAGACTTGTCTACAGTCCATGCCTTGTTCACCACACACCTGTTGTGGTACATATGACCCCGTGTCTCTCTGTCTCTCTCTCACTCTATATGTATATATATTTATATATATATGTATATATATAGATATATATATATATATATATATATATATATATATATATATATATATATATATATTTATATATTATATATATGCATATCTATACACATACATGTACACATCCATTGCTGTACACATGGATGTACATATAGTCACATGTACAGTCCACCTTTCATGGTGGGGATATCACTTATGCGACAGTTGTGGGATGTACAGGTATGTGATTAAATTGCACAGTGTTGTGCAGAATGCATGTGGGTGTCCTCAGCCCTTGTAGCATTAGTAGGCCTCACTGTCTGTAACACATCAGGTCTGACAAATCTATCCCACAGCATTGAACCAACACATGACATATATCAACACTACCACAGCTGTCCTTAGGCATAGGCCTACTGGGCAGCCATCTAGGGCGCCGCTCTAGCAGGGGGGCTTTTCCACTATTTATGTGGACACAAGGATGGGGGTACCAGGAAGTGTGGTAGGGGGTGCCATGGGGCCATTTTGCCTAGGGCACCAGTTGACCTAAGGCCAATCCTGCGCACTGCATGCTGTCTTCTAGGCCACACACTACGACCTACATGGATATATGCACATATCAACCTTCACTGACAGATAGTTGTCTACCCTTCACTAACAGTTGCAGTATGTCCCTTGCCTGATGCACATGTGCAGATACAGATAGATACATACTGCTGCCACACATGGATGATTTGCAGTGTGTAGAGTACTCTTCAGGAACATCTACAACATGCCAACACATACATGTGAGTTACATACCTTACCTTTGTATTTCCCTGCTCCGTGTGTTACGGTTTTGTAGTTTTTTTTTTATTGGTGGTTTGTTTTGGGTTTTTGCCCTCTATTTAACCTTCAGTCTCTGTTTCTCACTCTGTTCTATCTCTGTCTCAGTCTGTGTCCGTGTCTCTCTCTCTCTCACTCTCTATCTCACAGCACCTGCAATGATATAATTGCATGTGTGGACTGGAGGTACAGCATGCTTTTCTAGGTATCTGCACTTGTGCATGTGACAGCCTCTGCACCAATTGCTGCCCACCATTCAGTAATTCCATGCAGCCTGCTGTTTGGTGATTGCATTACTCACTGTGATTGCAGCCCACTGCTATAAAATGCTAGGTTAGGTAGGCGTAGCCCTTTCAGATTTCAAAGGTGGGGCCCATTCTTGTTTGCTCTGGACACCATTGAGTCAGTCTGAAGGTTGGTATATGTCTCTTATCTGATGATAGGGTTGTAGCTGGTTATATGCATGTTGTACTCATACCTGCATGTTGCTGCTTCCAGTACACACATCTCAGTGTAGATATGTAAGCACCCCTCCAAATGCTAACACAGGATACATGGGAGTATGTACTTTTTTCTCATTTACACAATTAACTGCTATACACATGTAGTTATTGCACTGTATTCCTGTAGCCAGTATTTATCCTGGTCTGATATTGTGTGGTGTTTGTAAGGTGCTACTGTAACATTATTCCCTGCTAGGATGGCTGGTTCTCCTTTCACAGTCATGTCATGCAATTCCACAACCACTGCTGGTAAAGACCCACAGAAAAGGGTTTGTGTTATACCATTCCTAATTTCCATTTACATTCCCTCATTGTAATGCATGATATGTTTATTTCAGAACCAAGTTATTTGTATATCTGCTGTGGCTTAGTGATAATTCATACAGTCTATTGTGTCAATGGTCTGGGGTTCAAGACTGGCAGAGTTTTTTTATTTTGCTGCTCAGCAGAACAAGGGCCCTGCCATAAAGTGACTAAGGCACTTTTAAGCAGTTGTAAGCGGGTTTGCGTGGGTTTGCTCGACACTTAGTGACACTTAGCTAAGCGCACACATGCGCACACTCGCTTAATCCCGCTTACGACTGCTTAAAAGTGCTTACTCCCGCTAACCCCCACGCTAATTTCTTTGAAAGAAATAAAATGGGGAGATAGGAAAGTGGTGAAAAAGGGGGCATAGAGAGGGAAAGACAGTAGGAAAACAAGCTTGGGATGTGCAGGACGGGTGTAGGGAAGGTCCATAGCTGCCCATTTCTTTGCCAGCAACAGCTGTGCATATGTTAAAAATTTGGAGTGAAATTTGAAACCTTCCACCCCTGAGAGAGGGGTGAGGACAACATAGTTTGTTGTACTGCCAATTAGAATTATCAATGTACATGTCCAATGGACATGTGTACGAAATGGGAAGCAATGTATGGGGCACAATTTTTTTTCGGGTACAGATTGCCCTTTTTTTTTTTTTTCAGGGGAGAGTGGAAAGTGAGGTAGAGGAAGTAGGTATATTTGGGGAGGTAGGCTGGGTAGGTAAACAGACAAGACAAAGAAGATGCATACAGGGGTGGAGTATGACACATGGGGTGGGTGAACACAATTGACGGGGACGGATGTTTGGAAATCGCAAGCCCATGAGCCCACAGATGGTAACAGTGGGACTGAGATCCCCACCCATAGGCAGTCACCACTGGACCTTCACAGACCCAAGGGTCACTGTGCTGGGGGCTGTGTAGGAGGGGCAGGCTCACCCATGAGTTGTGCCACTCTCGCCTCGAGCTGGCGTAGGGGATCAGCAACTAAACGCTGGATCTCCCTATGCACCACAACCCAGACCCTTCGGAGGGTGACAGGAGGCCCTTCTCCATCCACACTTGCAGGGGGGGGGCCCATCCCCTGCAGCGCTTCCACCTGAAGTTGGCACAGGACCTACAGAGGAGGGTGGCCCAGGCTGGGCACCAGGCCTGCTGGTGCCAGGTGCAACTGCCAGCTGAGGAGGGACAGGTGGGTCCGCTGGGACCGGCCTTCCCATACATTCTCTGATTAGGTGTGTTTAATTACAACATAGACAACAGCACTCCAAGTTAGTTGTAACAGCATGCAGTAATATTCCCATTAACCCAACACACCAGGGTTACAACAGTTGAACAGCAAGCATAACACATGCATGTATTGAACGACAGTGGACATTCCAACAGCATGCAGGGATAATTGGTGGCAACAGGCCACCAAGACTGTGGTGTTTTAACAGGGAACATGCATCAAAGTAAGTGCAGATTTTATATAACAATAGGACATATGTCCCAACAAATGTTATGAGATTAGACATACCCATTGAGGTGTGGAATTGCATTGTTTATGCACATGGAGTAGGGTGTAAAAAGAAGCCTCCATTAACATCTTAGTAGTACTTTAACTGTACACTACATTCCTATTGACTGCAGGTGTATATCCCCTACATGTATTCTTACACTAGGCAACATGCATTTGTTTGCGTTATGGGTTTTGCTACTTCATGATATACCTGGCCTATATCTGACATGGTAACTGTCCAGGATGCAGATGTTACTGCTACATACTTGTATTAAATTGACTTGTTTATGTATCTGCACATCTGGATGTGTTCACATGGCTTTTTCACTTGTTTTCACACAACCCTGCATTTCATGTAGCACGCTAACATTTCTGGGGAACATCCTGACAGGCTACCCATGTGCCAGATTTACTTATGCATGTCAGCCATTTCACAACTGTTTAGGACTGTTGCATACTTCACAGCTACTGGCACTCCCTTCATCCACTTTATGTGGGACTGCACTACTGGGGGTTGTCAGCACTTACTACAACAGAGTAACATTTCTTCACTGCGAGGGTACAACAACATTTCTGAGTAACTGGCACATACAAACTGCAAGTATTATACCTTTCTTATTTACATTAAAACTATTTTCTACAGGCTCTCTCCTGTATTTGACATTACACTGCATACAGTAGACCTATTCAGAACATGTTATACTTTTATTGATAGGTTACAAGACTGTTTTACAGGCTCATTCACTTTTTAGCTGTGACAGTGCATGCAGAGATTGTATTCCAGACATGTTTTTGCTTTATTCATGAGTCACTACACTCTATTCCTGGCTATCTGACTTATGATATGTAACAGTACATGCAGAGGATTTATTCAGGGAATGAATGTTTTATACTTCACAGCTACTGCCACTTCCTTCATCCACTTCCTATGGGACTGCACAACTATGGGTTGACAGCACCTAATACAACAGTACTATTTTTTATTGCAAGGGTACAACAACATTTCAAAGTGACACAGACATACTCCAAGTTTTATACCTTTATTAATTACATTGAACACTCTTTTCTACAGGCTCTCTCCTTTACTTGTTATTACAGTGCATATGGAAGACATATTCAGGACATATTATACCTTTCTTGATAGGTTACAATACTCTTTTTCAGGCCTGCTCACTTATATGTTATGACAGTACATGCAGGGATAGTATTCCAGAATTATTTTACCTTGATTGGTGGGGTAGTACACTCTATTTCTGGCTCACTGACATTTGTTATATAACAGTACATGCAGAGGATTTAATCAGGACATTTTATTGCTGTATTATTGGGCTTAAACACTTTTCTCATGCTCACTCACATATATCATGTAACAATACATGCAGAATATTTACTAACCTGCCTGGTGGTGCAGTCTTAGAAGCCTATCTGCATAGGCTTGCTGATTCATAGCGTGAGCACCTGCAGCTGTGGAGTAAATAAAGGGATATTGAGACATACCTATCCATTATTTAGACTATATTAGCTTATCTTACATACTGCATTCCATGGCTACCTACATAGTAGTGGGGCATCCCGCATTTGATGGGCCTCCTGGATCCACTGGTTCAGTAGGTCCTGCTTCCACCTCTTCAGGTCTGCATGGTGGTGTCGGACCTGCTCAGCAGTCTGAGGGACGTCTGTGGCACTGGTGAGTTCATGAACCGACCGGTTCCAAGCCTCCACCTTATACTCTGTTCCTTGGAACTGGCCCTGCAGGAGTCGAGTCTCATGCCGATGGACTAGGAGCCAAACCATATATCTTGACTCCTCGATGCCCCAGTGTTGTGCACGAAAGCGTGTACCCTCTCCAGCACCAGACATTCTAACTGCAGATGGGAGCTACAATCAGTTATGGCGAGTATTCCCACCTATGCGGCTTAAATATGCCGCATTTCCCGCACTTTTCTGTGATTGGCCATTTTTGAATATTCTCGGCTGACTACAGACCTGCTTACCAATGGTTAATCATAAATTTATTACTATATATATGTTAACAGTGGATGTTTATCCTAAGCTGTTGTGGCTTAGTGGTTCAGTACTTTGATTATGGTGCACAGTGTCCAGGGTTCAAACCCTATCATTGCATTTTATTTTACTACTGTCCAGAAAAGTTAGGAGGCGTGGCTGTGTTTAAGCAACTTTGCTCTACGTTGATCCACGTTGCCCGATGCTGCACTGGTTGGCGTGGCGCGCACCTCCATGCAAACCGATTGCATTGGGTAAAGCGCTATTTAGCTATGGGCAACTATTTTGCGCTGGGTAAAGCGCGATTTAGCTATGGGTGACTACATTGCACTGGATAAAGAGCGGGTTAGCTATGGGCAACTACATTGCGCTGGTTAAAGCGCGAGTTAGCTAGGGACAACTATATTGTGTTGGATGAAGTGCTGCTTAACTGCAGGCAATTTTATATTGGGATCCTTTAAAATATTTATTTTATTCACTGATACATTGGCCATTTCACTGCTTTTTAGTTATGTTTAAACCTATATCTTGGGTATTATTCCATATACTGATTTGAAAAATAAATACGAAAGGGAATGGTGGGACTCAAACCACGAATGCCTCTTCTTTGTGTGAACTCTCTACCATTCTGCTATTGCTATTTGGTGTGATTTGCATAAACATTCTTTCTTATGCTCTTCCATGTCAGAATTGCTAACTGTAGCTAAACAATGGGCACAGCCGCGCACACACGCGCAAATACGGGCAGCTATTTTGGGTATTTAAAAAAAAAATTAAAGTTATGCATTTTAGATGTGTGATGGGGGTTTACAATATCACACAGTGAGGTGTTGGGTGCAGGGACATTTGAGCGGACTCACTCTTGTTTATTTCCTTTTATTTTCAACACTTGCAGGGGCGTGGACATTTAGACTGCTCAGCAGTCAGACACGCTCCCTGCTTTCTTACACGGTCCGTGTAGGACTTACGGTTGGGTCAGCATCCCCTCATGCATATTCATGGCACGCTGATGTCATACCGTTCAACTGCAGCTTCTGAGTAAGACTTATTAAGTCTTACACGGAGGATTTGTGAATCCGGGGGATAATCTATAGTTTGTCAGATTTGGAGGAGAGGACCTGACTGGTTAAGGTTTCTAAGGTTGCATTTTGGAACATCACTGAACAGTCTGGAGGCTGGTGGGGTAAATGTCTCTTTCTTGATAGGTTTAAATAGTTGAGAGTTGAGTAGAAAATCAGCACATTGATTCACAGGTAGACATATTTTTTAATAGTTTTGAAGTGGTGTCATTTCTTGGGAAGACAGCAATGAATTGGTATTTGAGATAGATTGGACGGTGAATGTGTTTCTTTTAAAGGCAGCAACAAACAAAGGGAGACAATATTGTAGCTGAGCCAGTAAGATAATGTAAACTATAACATTCTTACATGGTCTGAAAAGAAACAGGGAGACTCTATCAGCCTACCATGGGAGACAGTTATGTGTGTGAGTGTGTGTGTGTGTGTGTGTGTGTGTGTGTGTGTGTGTGTGTGTGTGTGTGTGTGTGTGTGTGTGTGTGTGTGTGTGTGTGTGTGTGTGTGTGTGTGTGTGTGTGTGTGTGTGTGTGTGGTAAGTTTTGGAGCAGTCTTGTGTAGTGGAGGTGTTAAAAGTAAGTTTTTTTCAAGGTGCAATGCATGGTTAGGGTTAGCATGGTGATAGAAGACAGCTTTTGCCTAGTTCCAAAAATAATAGTTTTGGTTTTAAAAGAGTTAATCAATAACTGTATATCACTGGCCCATTGAAAATGGGCAAGAAAATTAGCCTGAACTTGAAGTTCAAGAGAAGAAACAAATTTGTTGTAGTGGAATAGTACCATGTCACCTGCATAAAACAGGAAAGGAAGATGGGATAAGTCAAAAGGGAGTTTCTTAATGTAGATAGATAAGAGGGTAGGTGGCAAGATAAATCTTTTGGGGGATACCTTTCTGCAAAGAGACTTGGTTGACAAGTTTAATTTCACCGAAGAGTGGTGGTTAGAGAGGTAGTTTTAGAACCAAGGTAGTGTATAATTGATAATTCCTATTTCAGTGAAATGGCCTAGGACCATTGAGTGATTAATAAGATCAAAGGCTCAAGTGAGAGGAATAAAAATGTCTTCAGTAATTAGGCCTTTGTCCTTTCCATGAAGAATGTTGCCACTGAGTGTCCGGATAGCTGCAAATGTACTGCAACTAAATCTAAAGTCATGCTGCAGTTCAGAGATAAGGTGGTATGGGTTGTTGCATTGAGTTGCATTTGCAGTATTAAGAAACAATTAATAAACATGTTCTGAGCTCCATAGTTGAAATTAATCAAGTCTGCATATCATAATAAGTGGTCAACATGTTAAATGACTGATACACAAAACATTGATCAAAAGATACAGATAATTCATTATACTGACAACACAAATTAACAACACAGAATATACTCAAAGGAAACACATTTTCTTTTCCAATGTACTTTCTTGCTCTTCCTGTGTATGTATGTTAATCCTAACCATGCATTGTACCTTGAAAAAAAACTTACTTTAACACCTCCACTACACAAGATGGCTCTGAAACATACCACACACACACACACACACACACACACACACACACACACACACACACACACACACACACACACACACACACACACACTCAACACTAAATCTATTCCCTTTCCTAATCCTAACCCTAAAATAAATGCGCTCATAGATACAGTAAATATATCCCCTTACCTATCC
Source organism: Protopterus annectens (assembly GCF_019279795.1). NCBI lineage: Eukaryota > Metazoa > Chordata > Ceratodontiformes > Protopteridae > Protopterus > Protopterus annectens. The sequence continues at coordinate 1,893,189,056 of NC_056739.1, read as the reverse complement.
CTTACCCTAACAGTAAAACACCCAGCTATACATACAATAAACCTATCCCCTTATCTAACTCCTAATCCAACCTTAACACACACAGTCACACAAAAACTCCCAGCCCAACAAAGAACAGTTAACCTTTGTCAACTATAACATCAGTTGATCAACTAGACATTCACACAAACGGCTAATCACACAAACATCCCTACAGTTTACTTTCTTGAACAAATGAGAGTTTGACTAAGTGAACTATAACCAGATATACAAACACAGATACACACTCACACACACACACACACACACACACACACACACACACACACACACACACACACACACACACACGCCAGAGAGGCCTTAAAGATGAGCTCATTTGTATCAACTCAAAAAAAACAGCTCCATGCTTCACACTGGACCACACCGGAGGGCCAAATATGAAAAAAAACAGTTATGGCTTCTGTTTGGCTGCCTGTGTTAAATAATAACTGCTGGCAGATCATTCTATTGCATCTACCTCATCCATCCCTCATCCTATAGCATGTATAACACTAGATGCTATATGTCTTATTCCAAGGATACAAAATACCTTCCTGTCAAGAAGTGAATGAACTCATGCAGGAAGCAACAGCTATGAAATGCCAAGATCATTAAGTTTGGATGATAGGAAGTTAGCTGGAGTTTCAAAGGAAAAGTGGCTAAGTAGAAATAAAAATTAAAGAACGTGTGTAAGTCTATTAATTGAACTCTGCTATGTTCAATGAAATTGACTAAATAAAATATTTCAATTAGGAAATAATGAGAAGAATCAGATTCTAGCAATTATGGAATAATTTTAGCCTAATTAATGCTTAAGGATCTGCATTTTTAATGACGGATGAGCTGAAGTGCAGAATTTTATTATGGCATATGTTGGGAAATAATTGGAATACTGGTAATGTTGCAATAATATTTAAAGTATCACATCAGCTTAATAATGATTAGTGATACAGCCTTGCCTGTAAATCAGAGGAGAGGAATTCTATTACTGGACCTAATTACTACTAGAGCCAACCGGGGTTATAAAAATGAGCAGATTATTGCTAATTCACCCATCAATGGCAGAAAGGGTATGACTATCTTATGATGGCTGCAAGGAACAGTAGCTCAGTGGGACAAATGGAAGGGGTTGAGCAGACATATTGCCTGGAGTGTAGCTTGTGCACTAGGTAGCACATGCTCAGTAGGGTGTGCAGATGGTAGCACATGCTCTGTAGGGTGTGCATTTGGTAGCACATGCTCAGTAGGGTGTGCACTTGGTAGCACATGCTCACAATCAGCACTGCTGTCATAGCCCACACATAATGTGGGATTTTAATTGTAAGCTAAAGGAAAATTCCCCACCGCCGTCAGAATGGTTCTCTACAGGATCAACCCTGTCTCTTAGGTTCATAGGTTCATAGGTTTATACTAGGCTATCTGCCCCAAGGCATTTATAAGCCTAGCCCAAATTTTTGTGGCTTACGCCACCCCTTATATGAAAAAATACTGTGCCCATTAGTTTGTTGTGCCTCTGTCCAGCAGTGACACAGAGATGATTCCTGGGGTAAACCTACGATCTCCCATCCATGCTATGGAGGAAGAGGAAAAGCATTGCAACATGTCAGATATTTCATAATAAGCACACCAAAACTTGTGAAAAGTAATATTTAAAGTAACAATTATTGTCATGGCTAAAAGTAAACTGTCACCATATACTTCTTTAAAGTTATTATAGTTTCAAAAGAGATATTTTAGACTAATTTAAAGCTGAAGAGATTTCATCAATTTAATATAATTAAAATCCTGTCACTGTAGAGTACACCACATATAAGCAGAAGCAGCTAAAACATTTGTTCTTTCCTGTCATATATGCTTCCTTCACGGTTAACCTGACTTCAAAATAACTTTTCACTTGCTTGATACTTAGATCTGATTATAATATTTGAATGGACATGAAGATTAGTTAGCACATTAAAGGTTTTCTCAACTCTCACTTGTTAGTGTCTTCATTTACTTTTCTAATAAGAAGCACAAATCTAGGAAAGATGCTTCTGCTTCTTGAATGATAGTCAAAGAAAGAGTTGTACAGTTATCAAATATGAGTAATCTTCAACACTGACATGCTAATACATTTCTATGAAAGATACATGAAGTATTCCAAAGGATTTCTGATTAATACTGCTCTACGGTATTTAGAATCTGATTATATGCTAAAGCAGTTTTCAGTACTTTTGACTTATTTCACAGTCTGGGGCTTTGATGGTGAAGAAGTCTGGAGTGCAATGCAGGCTGTCCTAAATACTTAGCACAGCACATGAAATATCAGTGAAATGTTATACTTCGTAACATAGCTGAAACTCCTGACTTGACACAACAGCTATAAGGAACACATACTCAAAGATACTTCTGAAACATAGATATGTGGCATCTACAGGAAGTACATATAATCTTTAACAAGAAATATGTATTTTGAACATGTATCTACAGACATTAAATACAATTGTGGCATAACAACCTTTAGAAGTAAATTAACTATGTAATTATCGGATAAAGAGAATAAGTTACCCTTGAAATCAAATAACACTTCGCAACTAAAACAAACAGTATGACTATATCTATATCTATCTATGTATATATATATATAAATATATAGTGAGAGAGAGAGAGAGAGATGTGTAAATAGATAAATATGTAAACTTAAATTATAGGTGAACTTTCATGCATTTCAGATCATAGTGATATTAACTGAACACCTTAGACATTATAAAGGCATACTAATTATGACATGAAACATACTAGAATTAATACCTTAAAAGCCTAAGCTTTAAAAAAAGTATAAATGAATATATTTCACTTCTAACTGATGACTGATCAATATTGCACATGTGCCAGTCATGTTCATTATATTCTAAGCAGGCACCGTAATTACTTATTTCTTATAAGACCACTATTTCAGATGCTTGAAATGAACATGTCTATCAGATGTCTCAGATACATTTTGCTAAAGCATGCTATTCATGTATTGACTTTACTCTGCGAAACATGCTAAAACTCTTAACTTTTCTTAATATATTTCTCTTGCATCATATGTTATACAAGTGGCATGCAGCAATTCTTTATTGTAACATTCAGCATATACAATAAGCTTAAAATTCTTATTTTTCACTGGATATATGCATTCTCTCTCTCTCTATCTCTCTCTCATTCTTGTTTTAAAAAAGTTTTTGGTCCCTATGGAGTAGACCATTTGAGCAGACCATATCCTTGACCTTGGACACAGAGAGTCACCATTGATACTGCTAGGCCTATTCAGATACTTTAACCATTCTCAGACAGCAGATTTAATAATTCAGATTTACAGATACCATTATTCAAATGTTTATATGGCATTTTACTGTTTAGTCTACATAACCTTCTGTTATATTGGCAGATTGGTGGATTAGCAAAAGAATTCTGCTTCACATAGCCAAGTTTCATTCTTAAATGTTGATTATTATCTGCTTAGAGTTTTTGTTATTTCCATGGTCTTTTATCCAAGACTTGGAGAGGTGTGGAACTGCAATTAACTAGCTTTTCAAAACAAGGAAAGAGAATTAAATTATTTTAATTATTTCAATTTTTCTTAAATATTTAAGTACACATGACCTGTGTGGTGAAAGTACTTTGCACTTTTCTGCTCTCTTGCACGTGATCACATTTTTTAGCTTGTTCTGGGACCTTAGATATTATACACTTCTATTTCTACAAGTAGAATTACTTGCAAAATCTGTTTGTATTTTCAACCCTGCTGGACCAAAGTCTTCTAGTTTAATTCACAGTTGCAGCAGAACTGTGTAATACTATTCCCAAATTTGTGCCTCAGTCATTTATACTACATTTTCCCCCATAAGCAGTGTTATTAGTAAATTTTTTCATAGACTTGTGCCTTAAACTGCAGTAGAAGTTCAACAGTTAGAGAATTGTCTCTGCTCCACTTTGTGCTTCATTGCTTTTACATTCTGCTTATCATTTACCTGCTTGCTTTCTGCCCCATTAACACATTAAGCTAAAGTTTCTGAAAGAGCTCCAATATTGCTATTATTTGATTGCTAGCCTCTATAGGTAGCTTGTTCCTATACCAATTCTTCCCTAGTGGTAGTGGTGTTTTTATAAGGCTGTGCCTCTGCCCTCCACCCTTATGATTATCAAATTTCCAAAATCCCTCTCTCCGCTCTTTTATTGCTTTTGGCTGTTATATAAGCTATTCATGTACTCTTCTCACTGATTCTTTCCTTTCCATAACCCGTGATACTGATTGCCTGCCCAGCAAATCAGTATTGTTTTTGAGCCAACCTCCTATACTACATACTGTCTGCTGCTCGTTTTCCTGGAGCTCAATAAAGCTTGTAGTCCTAGTCTGTATTCCAGAATTGCTTTACTTTTATCCAGTGCCATCCAGGGAAAGTTCAGTATTTTTGATTTAAAAATCGCACTTAAATTATTTTCAGCAAGGGATTTCCAATCAGTTATTTAAGTGGTTTGCATTAGAATTGCACTTATGGGTCTCTTCTACTGTGTTTTTACATCAGGAGGACTGGGTTTATTCATTTTGTGGCAGGAGATTTTTGTCTGATCTATCTGAGTTGGAAAATGCACAAAAGAACTCTTAGTGTAGTCATTTTATTAGCCAAAGGGTTCATTCATTTTTTTTTTTTGTTTTGTTTTTGTCTGTGCTGCTACAAATTTTCCACGTTTGCATGGATTAGCAGTGCTCTGTATAGTAGCAAACACCTAGAAAGCAATTTTTATCTGTAGAACTATCTATAAAACTGTAACCTGTAAAGCAACGATATAGGGCAAATACCCTGTGAGCCAACAAGTTTAGGGCAGCTAGTTGGGTCTCCAGTTGCAGTACATACAGATTTAGAATTCAGTATTGTTTAAACATTAAAGTTACTAGAATTTAGTACTGCTTAACTTAATCTCTCCCATTAATGCTTCACTCACACCTGACACTCCACTGGGAATGTTCCTGCTCCCATCCCACTTAAACCTCCTTAATACTCACTCTCTGCTCACTTCTGAATTAGCTCACTTCCCAATTAAATTACCCACATGCTTTCCATACATTCTTTGCACCTACTTTTATATCTTTCAGTAGGGACAAATTTATTTGTAAATATCTACTTATTGTTCTAATTTTTGTTTGCCATTGGCAGGAACCGGTATATTTTTGTAAATATTACTTGTTTTTTTATAATCTCTGTGTTTGCTAGTTTATTAAATTGCACACACCATCTTCACCTGTACTTCTTAATTCTTGTATTATGCATTCTTGTATTCCTGTATTTTGCATTTTGTATTTTGTATTTCTTACTACCTTATGTTACCATGTTTTCTCTGTATTTTAGAGCTTTTCTCCCCAGGACTCCATGGAAAATGGATTCCTTGTGGCCCAATGGAACATCTTGATAAAGAAACTGCAAATAAATAAATAACTAATAAATAAATAATGTGCCCTTATTAGTCTGTACCAACAAAGCACCCTAAATAGCCTTCTAATCCCCTTTTGGTTCACAAATCAAAGGACTGGACGTTTTATATATATATATATATATATATATATATATATATATATATATATATATATATATATATGTAATTCTCTAAATTTTCTGTAGCCAACTTGGTGGACATAGGCATCTTGAGACAATGTAGCAATTGTCTCATGTTTACTGACAACTATTTAATCCTTAAAGAATCAGTCACAGTAAGCAAAAGGTGTAATTACACAATGACACTGTGGTTAAACTCACATACAAGTCCACATCAGGTTGTCAAAAAAACACACACAGCATAGCACACAATACGCATAGACAAATGCATGCTGATGCACTTAATATTAATCATCCTAAACAACATAGATCCCCTATACCCTCAGCTGTGAAAGTTATACCTCAGCAAGCCCAAAGACACACAGAAAAAAAACACCTAATACCACACGTTTTGTTACTCTCAGTGAAGCCACTAACACTAAGCCCCTAAGGCAAACAAACACACTTCCCAGGACTCTCATCACAGGGAACTCCATTTTAAGATACACTGATGTCCCTCTAACCAGACTGAAGAAAGAGAAGATAACTGTTAGTTGCTTATCTGGACCCAGAATCCACCAAATCACACATGCACTTAAGTCATTATGCACAGGTACCTGTATGATTTCATCAGAGTCCATGTATGTTTAGATAAAAAAAGAGAGCGGATTTGTAGAACTAAACTCCTTTATTGGGAAGCGCTTTCATTGGCAAAAGGTAAGCCAACTTCTTCAAACCATCGAAAAACATACAAGATATAATCCCATGTGAAAAGGAATGCCTTTTAAGACAGTGTTAGTCTAATCAAGCAATTAATTAATTAAGTAAAAAACAATCAACAATAAAAAACCACAAGTAACCATTTGTTTGCTAAACCAGAGATTTGTTTTACATAGGTTTTCATAAAATCAGTAAACCTTAGACAATAAACTTTCTCAAGCCTACTTTATCTCAATATTAAAATTACCAAATCACCCAGCCTTGTGATGGTACCATAGTTACTTTAAAATTACTAACTTTTAAAACGATGTATATTAAAAGATCCTAAATGGATGATAGATTCATATTCATTTAAACCCGGCAGATCCGTACCATGGCTTATATTATGCCAGGTTTAAATGAACATGTATATATCAAATGTTTACTCAAAATAAAAGCCTTAGCTAGATAAGTATTACAAGCCTTTTTGAATAAATAGATCCATTTAGGATCTTTTAATATACATGGTTTTACTTGTGGTAAACAACTTGTGTTTTTTTATTGTTGATTGTTTTTTACTTAATTAATTAATTGTTTGATTAGACTAACACTGTGTATAAAAGGCATTCCTTTTCACATGGGATTGTATCTTGTATGTTTTTCGATGGTCTGAAGAAGTTGGCTTACCTTTTGCCAATGAAAGCGCTTACCAATAAAGAAGTTTAGTTCTACAAATCCGCTCTCTTTTTTTTGTTTTCACTAGTTTTGTTTTTTTTGTTAATACGCATGTAGGTGTAGATCCTTAGACTATGAAGAGAGACATTATGGAACTTTCAGACTATATGTCTTAGGCTGGTATGAGCCTGGCACTGAGCAGCATATTATCATCACTGAGGATGGTGTCATAATATGGGTAAAAATGATTGGGTTCAACAACTGTCTGTCTTTCTGGTTTCACTCTAAGGGGATCCAGTGCTTGTCAGCTTGGGAGGACATGGTTAATAGACCACATTGCTTTGTCAAGGGTGGTCTGCACCTTTCTCTTCTAGGCTTTCCAATACTAGCTAAAGCTTTGTCTGCTCCCATAGTGCCTTTTTTAGGCACTGTCAACTTGACAAACCTACTGACAAAGCAAAATCAACTCAGCAGAACCTCAAGGTTTTAGTGCTGAATGCCAGGAGCCTAAATAAAAAAACACTACACTCCTTCTAAGCCCTTCTTACACTCAAGAATGTAGATATTTGTGCAGTTACTGAGATGTGGTTTAAAGCAGCAGACAGTATCCTGGCACTGCAAGGTTTCAATACTTTCCACACTTTTAGCCCAGTTAGCTACACAGACAAGGACTAAAGATGGAGGTGTCTCCAAAATACTGTACCATATCGTCGCCAACTATAGGTCACCCTCCATGTCTGAGAAGCTCACAATGCATACTTAGACCTACTGGAGACATTTGTCATCCAGTCTGACAAACTGCACATGGGAGACTTTAATTACCCCTCTAGAGATTGAGAATCCTACATGGCCTCAAATTTACACATACAGAGATTCCTGGACCTCATAAATACAAGCATCCTTGAGCCAATAGTGAATACATCCACTAGACATTCCAACATAATAGAACTCATTCTCACTAATATGGGAGAATGCTGCATCCCCCCAATGTCTCATCCTCCCTGGTAAGGTCTGACCATAAAGTTATCTCCTTCAGAATCAAAATCAACTCTATAATCCCATTTAAACCAGTAACAATTAGGAACTATTCCAAGACAAATTACATATTGTTAAGTGATGGCTTATCAAATCTGCATGCCCTCCAAACACTGAGAACACACCAGCAAATGCTGAATTGCTCTTAGAAACTCTGCACAGTTATGTCAATGGCTGCGTACAGGCTGCTGTAATTACAAGAAGTAAGCCCAGAACTAACCATAGAAACAGACCACCCTGGTGGCATCACAAATTAAGCATACTATACAACATGGAAAAAAATAACGCAAAAATCAGGAAGGGCAATTCCCATAAAGATAACAACTCTCTCATCAAAGTAAGTAGGCAACTGAGAGGGCTAATTAGGTCACACAAAGCCTGGTTTGAGGTTAAGATATACTCCGAAATGAAAGACATCTTTAAGGCATTCTACAGCTATATCAGAAACCCCAAGGGCAACTAGTGGTTAATGGTGGTTAATGGTGCCACATTCACCGAGCCTGACAGTATAGCAAACCTGTTAGTGGACAAATTCAGTTCCAAATTTACCTCACTCTCACCCTCAACAGTCCCTTCCATAACATCCACAAATATAACCCTTTCAACTATAACTAGGGAGCTGCACTTACTAAAGCCAAAAACATGACTTCAGTGAGCCCCACTAACATCACAGGATGCCTCCTGAACAGTCTAAAATGCAACTTATCGGGACGCCTAGAGTCATTATTTAACTATAGTTTTAAAACAGGGATTGTGCCATGTGAATGGAGGACTGTGATGGTCACCCTCTTTTATAAGGGAGGACCTTCAACAGATTATGGAAACTGCAGACCCGTTAGTCTGACTAGTCTGATTTGCAAACCTATGTTAAGAATTATCAAGGAAATTGTCAACAAAGGCCATAGGAGTCCTCCAGACACTAGATCCATCTCAATTTGGCTTTATCAAAGGAAAGCCATGCTTACTGAATTTGGTGGACATCTTTGAAAAGGTCTCTAAGGCAATGGATAAGAGCAAAACTGTACATGCTGCCTACCAAGATCTGGCTAAGGCAAATGATACAATACCCCACTCAGGCATTGTCAGCAAACTTACGGAACTAGGTATAAACCCCTTTACAACATGCTGGATAGTTAGTTAGCTCACTGATAGGACCCAGAAGCTTAGAATCAGTAAGGCTAACTCCTCAAAGAGGCCAGTCACCAGTTGATTCCCCAAGGGCTCTTTGCTAGGCCCATTCCTCTTTGACATCTACTTCTCGGATGTCAAAGACAATTTTAAAGTCCTCTGGCTAACAACATTTGCAGATGACTGTGAACAGGGAACAGTCACTGAATCTCCCCAGGATAAGAACAGCCTTCAGGAAGGTCTACTACAGATAAATGCTGGGCGTCAAAACCATGGCTTAAAATTCTATACCAAAAAATACATTATAGCACCTTTTGGGAAGTCTGCTACCCTGGGTAACTATATCATCAATAAAAAAACCCTTGAAAGTTGATTCACTAGTCAAGGATCTGGGATGTTATGTAGACAGTAACCTAGCCTTTAACCAACATGTGTCCAAGATAGTAAAAAAATCCTTCTATATTGCACATCTTATAAGCAAGGGGATGCCATCTAGATCCAGAGAGGTCATCATAATGCTGTACGTGGCCATCATCAGGCCCATCATAGAGTATAATGCCCCATTTGGTATGTACTTGACCAGACACATGTAGCAACTGAAATGTCCACAAAGGTTCCTTACAAAACTAATACAGGGAGTAGTCACAATGTCCTTCACTAATCACCTCCAAGCCCCATCTGTTTACTTTGTATCATACAGACTTGTATCACACAGACTTCTGAGAGGTGATCTTTGCCTGGACTACAAGGCATCCCTGGACCCTGCTCTGATATATCTTTTGCATATCTGCTAAACAAACAGCATCAGAATTACTATATTTAAAGACCTACATTTTGCTTGTAACATAAAAAGGACATGTTGGAGAGACAATTCTGTTTCTCAGAGAATCCTCATTCTCACAAACAGGCTCCCCATCCATGTGAAGCACAGTTTCTCCCTCTCCCTATTTAAATGCAACTTAGAACAGTGGATGGGTAATCAGAAATTCATCCCTGTTCTAGCTTCTATGTCTGTGATAGACAGATGCAGTCAGTAAATCACCCCCAATAAATCAAATATAAATCAAATTTGTGGGTCACATTTGGGTTGTACGGCAAGGCTTTTAAGGGCCCTTGTGTTCATTAGCCTAGTGTACATCTATGAACCTATGAATGTTCATTTTCATTTTTTCAGGTTCTCTGATTTCCATAATCCTACTGATTAACTGGCTACATAAATACACACATATATTTATATCTATCTATCTATCTATCTATGGATACAGTGAAGAGAGAGAGAATATGTCAAATGCATTAATGTTGGAGCATCAGTGATCAAAATTCTTCCTTCTGAAAACACAATGACTGAAAAATGAAACCAAATAGTTTCATTGTTGAATAGTTTTAAAAAATAGTACTAAATCCAGGAGAAAAGTTAGTATTAGAGCTAGCACACATTTATAGTGAGTATGGAGATTTCTCTATTAGATGTATAGCGGCTAATATTGAATGTGCTGAGACTTTGAAAATTAAACTGCTATTTGAACAAAAGCAGCAAATCCTCCCAACCTGGGGAGGTGTTGGCTACACCCAGCTCATTCCTGCTACTTAAGTATGCCTATTTTGATATCACTGTATCTCTGACTACAGGCTGTACTCCCAATATACCATGTTCCCCCATACTTCTACTTGCAGTACCCCAGTTCTAAGAACAGTAATTATGGCCCTCAGAATGTCATTGGACACCATTTTGGTCCCCACTTTTTTCTGATCTCATTATGAAAGATGAAAAGAACTCATTAGCTTACTGAAAATGTCAAACTTGATGAAAATGTAACCTGTCAAAACAAAAATGTGGTAATATCTCAGAAAACGTTTTCTTTTGCAAGGGCCCCACTACATGACTGACGTGAGGAAGCTTCCTCCTCTACCTCCTTACTTAGATATACTAACTCCATGGTCTCAACCTGTCAGAGAAAAACAGAAAATTCTCAGTTGAGGTGGAAGAGTGCTTGTGAAACCACAATCTCACACTAGAGCTGACAAGTATTGTAAACCTTTCCAGGAACTGCGTTTGAGGAATTTAACATCAGCCAATAGTAAGTCAGTAGGATAGTGTTCACTTACTTGTAGAACCCTAAGTAGACTCCCGAGATTGGGAGAAAAAATGACCTATCTGATAGATACAATATAGCATTTGCCATGTGCAGCAAATGTGGTACAGAGATTGGTCGTCCACACTGCTCATCAGACAATCACTTAGCAATGCAAGCAAATCACTGTAAAGCTAGCTATCATTTACACAGGTGACAGAAGGCACATTATACTATCTCAGGGAATTTACAGACAGTGCAGCTCAAATGGGTGTTCCACTTCTTTTCATACAAATTCACGGATGATAATCCAGCACAAAACTGTTTGTCCAAGTTGTTCAATTTCTAGGTAAAGGAGGTCATATGAGCTGATTTTGCTGAATGCTGCTCATGTATCTGAGTCCAATCCTATATTTCTCTGCAAAAAGAGATTTTTGAACTCCTCCTAAATGCTGTTGGATAAAATGGCACTGAACTTATTAAAATTGCTCTTTCATTGACATTTAAGAAGGGGATGCCATTTTGAGTTTGAAGCTACAACAATCTAATGGAATTTGTAGAAAATTCATTGACAATATATGTCAGACCATTTTAGAGATGTGGAAACAGAGGAAAACAGCCTTCTTGAAAATGATTAAGTCACTTGCGTCTTATTTTGTAATTGCAGGACTAAAAGCTCCACCAGTAAAAAAAAAATAACTCCTTTCTTCTATGTAATAAAGCGAGTTCCAGTCTCAAAAAATGTGGCATAATTTATTCTGGAAATAAAATCCAGAACCACAAATAATTAAGTTTTATTAAGTACATTTTTGATATAACATACAAACAGCATCCACAAACACATTTTATTTCTCTAATGTCTGCATTTAGCTCCCTGTATTTTCCCAAAGATAACCAGGAAGATGGCAATAGCAATCCATTTTCGGTACTAGGCCACTTCATCAGTACAAGACAAAGCTGATGTAGTGCTTGGAATATGATGATTACGCTCCACCATCAGGACAAAGACAAATTAGTTAAGTACTATTATAGCATAAAAGCTGATTTTAGCGATTGTTAGGCAGAGCAGCCCCCGCTTCACCTTTTCAGCTTGAGTCTTGCTCTAGGCAGCCATATCTGCCAGTAATGACCAACAAATGACAGCAACAATTTGTCTCTGCTTACAGTCTGTGCTGTTAACGTGTCCCTGACTATAAGTTTATAATGTTGCTAGAATAACAGTATTTGTATTTACCTGCATTTTCTGAAAGATATGAAGTCTGAAACTTAAACGTGTGTTCCTATTTAGTGACTTCAGTCTTCAGTGATTTGCATGAAAATGGCAAATAAATCAGGTAAAAATCTGAATATTCTGTGAACATCTGAACAGTTGACAGGCATGGCAAGATGACTGTAAACACAAAAGACATTTTGTACAGTCTTTCTGACAGCACGCTAAGTGCTTTATGGCTTTGAAAGCTGGCAAAGAACTTACGTTTTTTTTTTTTTCTTTAACCAGAAGTACACAGAGCAAATAAAACTCCATGCACTACAAAGAATTATATTCAGGTCTGAAATCATAACCTTGTATTGTGTGTTCTCAACATGGATGCCAAGAAATTCACCTGCTGGAAAGATTAATTTCTTGGCATCCATGTCTCACATTCAAAATAAGCCAGTTATGATCAGTGACAGTATCAGAATCCTCTATGTTATATACAAGACTTTAATAACATTGCCTATAGATGATGTGATTCACAGAGTATAATCAGACCAATTCTCAAAAGGAATAACCAAGTTCTGTTAATTATTGTGCAGTACTAATACATGCTGGAGATATCCACAATTATATTTGTCCACTGTGTGTTTAATTTAAAATGTAAATAAATCCTTATTGAATATTTATACGTTCTATATTTAGATATTACTATTAATAAAACCTCAAAGTCACAGAGATTCATTTAAACCTGTGGAAGATAGTGCCCTTAAATTAACGATCTTGACTGTTTAGACCATCATCCAGAACATCATGAGTACATATAAACATAAATATAGCACCTGCATAAGCATGGGTTGTTTATCTTTTCCCAGTTAGGGGTTGCCACAGCCGAACTCCAGTCCGCTAATGATTGGCAGTAGATTTTTTTATGGTGCCGAGTTGCCAGCCCGACGCCCAACCTTCAGTGATGGCACACCCATTCACGCATGTCTTTCGGAGGCCACTTCACCACGGGGAGAACATGCAGACTCCACACAGAAGGCACTCCAGCTGTGAATCGAACAGAAGAACCTCTTGCTTTGAGGCAACAACGCTACCGCAGTACCACCGCATAAGCATGGGTATATTTGTATAATGTATAATTATCATTATTAGTTTCGTTTGCAATGTATGCCACTTAGATATTCTGATATTCTAAATAAAAACATCAACCATTTGCTTATAAATGGGATTAAGTATTGAATACTATAAATCATTGAGTATTATTAGACAAAAAAACTCTTATGCTAAAATTATCAACGCTTCAAATGCCTATCATACAGGTAAAATGGTTCCTAAAATCCTTGATAACTACCAGAAACAGGCAATTTAATTTTATTTTTATATTAACACAGAAAGTTATCCTGCTATCCTGAATGGACAGATGAAGTCAGTGTATTTTTGTTATAGTTGCTGTTGTTGATCTTGTGGCATACTATGTAGTAGTTTGGAATGAAAATGTGGGAGTTTACAACTGTCAATATAAACAACATACAATTTTAAGCAGTAGGTATTATTAATGATAGTGATAAAATATATAAGTTGGTTGATGGGGTAGTATGTACAATTTCATACCAAAGTTGATAAAAGACAAATAACCAGAAATGTCCAAGTAAGAAATTATTTTTGTAATGGTATGCTGGCCAACCTTGGAATGGGAACTTGTCCTCTTTTAAATAATGATGAAGCAGTGAGAATTAATTCATGGTGGTGAAGAAACAGATGTGTTCACAGAATTATTAAGGCTTGTCTGATACCCATCAAGTGAAAAAAGGAAGAGAAACAAAATCTTTCCATACAGCTTGGTGAAGATTAACTCCCTGATCATTTTTTTGTGTACACAAAATCTCCACTGGTGCAATTTATAAGTTGTACTGACACTGGTTGCTATCTTTTGAGAGATTTCTTCATCATCTGTGTTTGTGCTGGGGGCATCAAAAATGCAATGCTTTTACTGATTTATTTATCATAGGATTAAAAGAAGAGTTTAAACACAAAATCACATGATGATAGTCTTAATGGTGGTACTGAGTATGCATCCCAAACTTACAAATACTGGGGAACATTCTTAGAGATATTCTCAGCCTTAACAGCCTTATGTCATCAGACAATGTGAAAAGTATTGGGTTAGGTCTTGTTTTGTGTGTAAATTTGTTTATTTATTTATTTTTATGAGGGGATACAAAGAAGGTTGGCAAAAATCTTTGGTGGTAAGCTGTGGAGATTTCTTGTAAAACCTCCAGTTGTCTGTTGTCTGCCTTTGATCTGTATGTGTGCATTGTATAGACCGAAGCATGAATTGTCAGACTTGACAACATAAGCATAGCAAAAGGCACACACAGTGGGGGCAGAAAGGGCTTTATTCAGTATATAGAAGCCTATGAACCAGAGTTGGAGACCATCCCTTGCAAAATTATGACTTATTGCTTTCCATGCTGACACGTATTGGATCCCCAGCAGCATAACACGTATTATGTGGACAATTATCAGAGCAAACCATTTTCTCTTTGTAGTTAGGTGCTTGGTTAAGGGGGGATTGCACTCAGTATCAAGTTATTGCCAGGCCAGCATTTGCAGCATGCATAGAGAGATCAGACATGTCTCTCTGCATCTCTCATAGGATTTTAGGCCCAGACTCATTCACCCCCACATCCATAACAGCCATGTTGTAGTTATATTTGTCTGGTGTAGATGTATGATGTATTTGCCGCAAGGCTAGGTTTGTTTGCTTTGCTAAAACTGAATCGGTGAATCTTTTTTTTTTTTTTTTTTTTTTTTACATCTAACAGCATTTGATTTCTCTTGCATGTTGTCTTAAATTGGTTACATTTGTCTGCTAACTGTGAAATATTAGTTACTGTTTTGTATTTTTCTCATTTTTAGCTGTTGTTTGATGTACTATTACCACATTATTTATGTTACTTATATCATTTAACTTTCTCAGCTTCTGTTCCTTTTCTCCCAGTAAGAGACACTTATTAATTGGAATCACCTCCTTCCACCAATTGTTTTGTCAGTCTCTACCGGGCAAGTTTTCTCTCTACATTCACCATCAAGACCCCATCCATTGTTAACAGCACAATAAATCCTAACCTCTAGCATCCTGAGACACAAAACAAGAAAACAGTCATCTAGATGTGTTTAAAAATTTTTTGTATGCTCCAAACATCTACGCTCTTGACATGAATGTGAGTAACAATGCTCACTACACTAGGCTGAACCAAAGTATAAGCATGCATACTTTCGCAGTTCCAGGTAGACTGATTGTGTACTCCTTGGTAGACTTGTTTCCTTTGGTTACCTAATGCAAGTGGTGTAATTTTAGGTTTCCCCAAGATAGAACTCTTTCAATGGAACTTAGTCAAATTTCTTCCTTAGAAAGAGCATTCTGGTAATAACTGCTCACTCCAGACCCTCCTGAGCCCACTCTTCTAGATTTGGTGCATCTAATCGATCCCATGTGATCTGGCATATAATCAGGACCAGAATGTTTATAATGTCGAGCCATAAGTATCTAATATATACAATTCAAAATAAGTATAATGTTTAGTGGTCTCTCCACACAGAGGATTAAGGCTATTTGATGTTAATAAGCTGTTTCCCACTGCCCAGGGTTTAAGTCTTGCAGTCTCCATTGGCATATTGAAGAACTCTGATCAAGTCACTTAGATAATATTCCTGATTCACCCATAAAAATGGACACTTTTGTCCAATGGGCTTGCCTGGTTAAGAAAACATAAATAAATCAATAGAAATAATAAACATCAGTGTGTTTTGGGGATGGAATGCTAAGGTTCAAAGGTTTTGCTATTTCCATTTAAGAAAAATTAATACATTTTATTTCTGAAGACAGAAAAACATTAAGTCAGTGTGCCTGAATCTTTTTTCTCTTTTAACAGTGAGGAAGGCACATTTTGGCACAAATCACCAAGTGACCCTGACAATGTTACAACTCTGCTCTAGAACAATATCAAGAGTAATATGCTTTATAAATGGCAAAAGTGATAATTGCTTAAATCACTGATGCTGAGGGGTAATTAAAAATATACACATCTGGACATATAAAGAGATTGTTTAGACCTGTAATGCATTCATGTTCATTAATACATTTAGTTTTTATGTGCTTGTTTTGTAGTAAAACATAAATTAAACAATGTTGTTTATGTTATTTAATATAGGAAGCCATTTTAAATATTCTTGGTTATTTTCTGGTTGTCACTTCAATAATCTACCCCCACAAGAGGATAGAATACATCCCTAAATAACCTTGCATCTGAAGAGTACAGCAGAAACTGTCCAGCAGTTTTAATTTCTGCTAAACAGAATTGCAAAATCAGATAAGTGAAATGCTGAGATTTGCTTGCTCTTAAGATGTTTCTGAAAATGGTGTTTTAGGTAGTTTGAGAGGGAAACCATGATAATTAAACAAAAATAAAACCAAACAGTTCCTTCCTGGTAGGGTGCAGAATAAATTGCAAACACAAGCTCAAATTATTTAATTATAAAACTGTTAAGGGATTTTATTAAATACACAAACAAGAAATTCATTAGAACAATTAATTTAAATCAACCCCTTTATTTACATACCAAAATCATTCATGTAATACATCATAATGTAGTTTATTGTTTGCATGACAGGTTTCATATGATATATCGTATGACTGATTTTAATATTTGAATGAAGGACATTCAATATTGGACAAAAACACTTAGAATTTTTTAATTAAATGCTTTTGCATTGCATTTGCTCACAAGAGAGAAGTGCTTTGATTTTAAATGGAAATTATAATGTACAGGAAGGTATTCCTCAACAAGTGATGCTGTTTACTCACACTAATAAAGCTTTTTGTACATTTTTAATGATGTATTGTTCTATAAACCACTATGAAAAAAAAATATATGGAAAAAATGGCAAAAGCATAAAAATCTCACTGATCTCCTACATTACAGACAGCTCCGTAACCAAAAAAGCAAAGTGCCTAATCACTATTGATAGAAAGGAATACTATCTAAACCTTCAAAATAATTACAAACAAAATCCTAAGAAATTTTGGAACTCCATTTCATCTGTAATTAACCTCGTACCAAAAACAGTCCATACCCATTCCCCGAGAAAACTGTCAGTGAAATAGCTACCCTCTTCAGCTTACAGTTCATTGATAGTATAGCCGAACTCACCAATACTTTTCCTCACTCTAAGACTAATACTAACCATTATCCACCATCATGTCCCTCTCAGGAAACAGCCCACAGCTCATCCACCTTTTTTTTTTTACCCCACCCCCATCACCATCATAACAAAACTACTCCTTAAACTGAAACATGGCACCTGTGCCCCAGATAACTTCCCTCCTGAATACCTCCAAATGTCAAGATCCATTACCTATCCCATCAGCATACCTCTCAATATGTCTCTCCAAGAGTCTTACGTTACAACTATATAGTAAAAAACATGCATTTTTCCACTCCATAATGGTGGTAACAACACAGATAGCTCTAATTTCAGACCCATTGTGGATTCTCTGGCTAGCAAAATCTGAGGGTAATGCTACTCAGTGCTAGAAGTCTAAACCTCAAAATGCACTCACTCGAGGCACTTCTTAAAATGGAGAACATCGATATCTGTGTAGTGACAGAGACCTGGTTCAAGGAACCAGAGAGCACCCCTGCATTACAGGCTATAATTCATACCACACCTTTCGGCCACCTAACCTGGACCGAAACACTAAAGGTGGAGGCGTGTCCATATTCATTAAGGATATCCACACCTCCAGGCTAGTTGCTCAGCATAATGCATCCAAGACCGTAATCCAAATTGTAGCTTGCTACAGATCCCCCACCATGCCCCAGGATTCCCACTCCTCATTTCTTGATACACTGCAAAATATTAGGGTACAACCTAACACCCTAATAATCGGCTATTTCAACTACCCCACCATTAACTGGGAAAACTACTCATGCTCCAACTCCTGTGCTCAACGTTTTCTGGAATTCATAAATTCCAATGCCTTGGATCAACTTATCCACACCCCCACCAGGAGCAGCAATATCCTAGACCTGGTCATTACCAACATGGACAACCAGTGTTCCATACCAGAGGTCAATTCCTCATTGGTCAAATCTGACCACAAGCTAATCACGCTAGACATTCCACCCCCACCCCCCATTAGGGAAACCACCGTAAAAAAGTTCTCCAAAGCCAACTTCACACTTCTTAAGACAGAAGTGGCAAACTTCACGACACCCATGCTGACGGATAATACAGGTACGACTACTGAATCCTACACAAATGCACTTTACAAGCACTAACACGAGTGCATGGATCATGCAATCACTAACAGAACCAAGATGCTATCATACAAAAAAGGAAGCCAATCTGGTGGTCCCCTGCAATAAACAAACTCTACAACAGAAGAAAGAAACTGTTGCAAAAAAGAGTAAAATCCCGTGATAGGAGGAACTCCCTGGTCAGCCTCAGTAAGAAGCTGAGATCCTTTATAAAATCCTCCAAAGCTAGTTACAAAAACAAAATCACCACTGATTCTGAAGACAACCACTAGGCATTCTATAGTTATGTCAAGAATCTCAATGGTAATACTCAGATATGCTCTGAGTTACAGCACAATGGCACTAAATATACAGACACAACTGATATTGCCAACATCCTGGCAGATAGGTTCAGTGCTAACTTTACCCCTCTCTCATCTCCTAAAGGGCCCATCTCTATACTGGAAGAATGCAAAGTTCCTGTAATCACGGCTGCACAGGTAAAAAAACACACTCTCCAAAGCAAAGAACACAGCATCCATGGGACCTGACAACATTAAACACTGCGTTCTACATCAACTACAGAACAAACTGGCACCCCACCTAAGTACCATGTTCAGTCATAGCCTCACCTCAGGCTTTGTGCTCACTGAATGGTGCACAGCAACGGTTATCCCACTCCACAAAGGGGGAGCCACCACAGACCCCAGGAACTACCACCCCATTAGCCTGATGAGCCTCGTCTGTAAGGCTATGGAAGGTATCATCATGGAACTTATAAACAATGACATTGGTAATCTCCAAACTCTGGACCCTACCCATTTCGGGTTTATAAAAGGCAGATCATGTCTCCTAAACCTGATAGACTTCTTTGAAGCGGTCACCAAAGCCGTAGATGAGGGTAAGGTGGTTCACACAGCCCATCTAGATCTCCCCTCTCTGGAATTATAGATAAACTCACTAAACTAGGTATAAATCCCTATGTCACAAGATGGGTTGCCAACTGGCACACTGGCAAAACCCAGAGTGTGAATGTAGCAGACTCCAAATCCAACTTTAGGCCAGTGACAAGTGGAGTGCCACAGGGTTTAGTCCTGGGTCCTCTCCTGTTTGGTATCTACTTCTCTGAAGTACAGGGTAATACAGAAGGTCTTTGGCTAATGAAGTTCACAGATGACTGCAAACTAGGAGCCATAATCAAAACTCTTAACGATGTGGACATCCTACAAAAGGGCCTCACTGAGACAGATGCTGTCAAAGCCATGGCCTCAGGCTCAATGCCAAAAAGTGCATTGTCATCCCTATTGGTAAAAACTCTGTACCCATGAACTACCACATAGGCAGTAGTCTACTTAACACTAAAAGTTTGATAAGAGACCTTGGGACACAGGTGGACAGTAGTCTCTCCTTTGATAATCACATTGCCACAGTAGTCACAAAATCCTTCTACATGGCACACCTCATCACAAAAGGTCATTGTTCCCCTCTACTCATCACTCATTATACCCATTATAGAGTACAATGCCTCTTTTGGTATATACCTCACAAGACATCTACAACAATTGGAAAGGCCACAGAAATACCTCACAAAGAGGATTACTGGCCTCAAACAGATGCCCTACGCAGACCGTCTCAAAAAACTCCAGCTTTACTCCGTTGCATATCGCCTACTCAGAGGTGATCTCTGCTTAACATACAAAGCTATGTCAAACTCAGAGCTGTTGGACATGCCCCACTTAAAGAAATCCCAATCTCTCCGAGCTACACACACACACTCTAGGGACCTAAACCTTGTCACCACAATAAACAGAACATGCTGGAGGGATAGATTCCTGTCCCAGAGACTTCCCATACTCTGGAACAAATTACCTGTCTATATCAAACAAAGCTCCTCATTAACACTCTTCAAGGAAATTCTTGATGATTAGATGGGAGATAGGAAATTCACTCTGGAGATCACTTCTGTGGCTCTGCTCGACAGGGGCAGAGGAAAATAATTTTCTTGGGTGGCGAAAGCCAGGGTACTGTTTGGCTAGGCTTATATAGGCTCTAGGTCCACCTAGTACCTACCTATGAACCTATGAAATGCATTCATTTTCAACTTCTAAACTATCTACAACTAAGCAGATTCCTCTCCCCAACTCAGCATGGGTTTAGGCCTGGCCACAGCACCACTACTACCCTTACAGCCTTTATGGACACAGTCAATCAAGCTAGAAATGCTGGTAAATTTGTATCCTCTCTCTTTCTTGACCTTTCAAAAGCCTTTGACACTGTCTCCCAACCCTACTCCTCAGTAAACTCTCCAGTCTAAGTATCTCCCCCCAACTCTAAGCTGGTTTACAAACTATCTAAAAGATAGACAACAGTCCACTAGATGGCTCAACTCTTTCTCCCCATTTCTCATATCTTCTGTAGGTGTCTCCAAAGGCTCCATTTTAGGACCCCTTTTATTCAGTATTTTTATAAATGACTTCCATACCAACCTTAAATATGGAACTGTTGTACAATATGCAGATATTTCAACCATTATTTGCTCTGCTAAATCAACAAGAGAACTTTTGCAGATATAGAGATTGGTTCTGAGTTCGTGGTTTATACTATGGAAGGAGATGGCAGCACTGTTGATGTGGGAGGCATGTTGAAGCAGATTAATGAGCAATTAAAATTACATACTGCGCTAATCAGCAAGCTTATGGAACCAGATTCTCAAGGTACGGAGAGTATGGGAAGTTTGGGGCTGCCACTAACCCAAACTACACCTCCATCTGCGGATCCTGTTACTATAGTACGGAGAAATTCTGGTACAGCTAATACAACACGTAGTAAGGGTCATTACGAATCCTATAATTGTGACATATGGAAAAATAACTGTTATTCATTCAACAATGAAAAAATATCTGATGAATTTAGCTACATTAAGGTGACTAAAAACATGAAAGACATGCTTAAGGAATTTGAGGTGAAACTCTTTAAGTTGAAATGCACACAAATGGAAAACGGGTACCTACGTAGGAACATTGAGCTAGGACTAGTTCCTAAAGGTCTTAGGTTATGGAGGAACCCCAACAGTTGTGAAGATAATGCTGATATGCTAAAAGATTTACATGATTTATTTAATAAAACTGGTCTAACCCTCATGGACATAATGATAAATTATAACACCAAAAAGATAGACACTTTATTGGTCGAATTAGAAGTCTTGAATTCCAACATTAGTAAAGACCTATTATTCGAGCAATATTATACTAATTATATTAATATCATCAAAGACGTGAACTATAGTTGTGATGTGATTTATCACAAAAAGAGTAAAAAAATACATAGAGACATTAAAATTTATGAGAGTGGCTATGTGTATCCTAAATCCAAAGCAACCAATCGTAACCATGGTAAAGAGAAGAGACATAGTGGAAGAGGAAATCTCGACGAACTTGATGACATCACTTCCTTTCCTGAAAACGGCGATTTTGGGCAACACGAGTACGTTGATTCAAATGATGAAGAGGGTCTTAGGAGATCCAAAAGGATTAGAAATCAAAACCTTTTTGATGAAGAAAACGACTTTGAACTTATGGGTGCACGCCTGAGGAAGGGATTTGAAAATAAGAAACAACCCCAAAAAAACGGTTGGAGGACGCACAAGTAGCCGATGGCGTCTTGCTCCACGAGGTTTTGGGCATCTTTCATGAAACTGATCTACCAGGTAACATTCTAACCAATTTAGGTACTAACGTCACACTCTATAATGACTCTAATTGTACATCTTCAACGTATGTTTGTTCTGATAAGACCATTTTTAAGGATGTTTACCAAGAAACATCAGGTTGTTTGGGGGTTTTCACTGACATTAACAACAGGGAAAGTGTTGATCCACATTTTTTACATATGGACGACACTACCCCAATTTCAGCAACAAACATTACAGATGGGTTTCCAATCATATCTATCAACCAGTCCACTATTAACAACAACAATTTTTTTGAAAACGATTCATTATGTGACGTAACACTTTATAGTTACGTAGACAAAGACCAAGATTACCACGAAGCATATAGCAATATTAACAAGTGTGGGAATTACGACATGAACTTAATGAATGACATTTCTAATGGGTCTGAAATAAATCATTACACTTTGGACACTTTTATTATGGACAATGAACCTAAAGGGGACTGTCTCTCACAAAATAATGGTGAATGCCTTTTGCTTAGCAAACCGACCATTGTAACCAATGACAAAGGGGATTTTAAGTTGTATAACTATACTCATATCCCTTTTAAAAGTGAAAGTGTCAACTTGTTTTCAAAGGGCTTCAGTTTTGTTCCCTGTAGAAAAGGGAATTTGGTAAACACTATACTTGATTTAAAATTATTTACGCGTAAACTAAACTTAAAAATACTTTTTCAGAATAATCCAACTGACATTAACACTAACCTGGCTCAAGGAAGATTATCCAAACCTAGTGTTTACAACCCACCAATGAATGAAAAAGTGGCTATATTTGAAAAAAATGAGTGAAATTGATATTAGGGATTTTTTTAGCAATTATAACACAACTATACATAAAAATATGACTAAACAGGAACAACTAACATATAAAAATATAGTGACAACCAAAGACATCAGGATAATGAAACCCCACAAGGGTAGTGGTGTGGTGGTAGTGGATAAACATGATTACATCTCCTATATGAGTGTTATGTTATTAGGAGACTCTTATGAAGAAGTTAGTAGAAACGAAATCAACATTGCACATAAAAAGATTGATTTGATACTTAGGGACATGTTATACCAAGGTGAATTAACCGAACTTGATTGGAATTATTTATGTAATGATTATCCTGTCATAAGTGGGATTTTTGGAATCCCTAAAATACATAAAGGGTTGGACAACCTACAATTCAGACCCATAGTAGATGGCAAAAGGAGTAAAACCTATTTTATTAGTCAATTTTTGGATTACTATCTCAAAATGGGGATTGTCACTTTCCCTTACATTCTCAAGGATTCTTGGGACTTTTTGGAGAAAATTAACACTTTAGAGTTTAATGAGGGTGACACCTTAATCACTATGGACGTTTGTAATCTTTTTACAGTAATACCACATGAGACAGGTCTTGTATGGTTGGAAGAGCAACTCTTCCACACCAATTTATATGATCAAAACAGAATCAACGTGTTGACAAAACTTATGGAAATTGTTTTGAAAAACAATTACATATATTTTGAAGGCAATTACTATCGACAAGTGAGTGGGGTGGCGATGGGGGCAGCTTGTGCCCCCATGTTTGCCAACTTCATCATGACTTATTGGGAACTACATTACCTGTTCAATACACGTTTTTACTTACATATAAAATTCTATGCAAGATTTTTAGACGATTTATTTATTGTATGGGACAGTGACCAACTAGAGTTGAAGGCATTTTTGGAATATATAAATAATAGCATGTGGTTTTTAAAATTCACATACGAGATGAACAAAGAAAGTATTACCTATATGGACATTAGGTTAACATACGATAAAGTTAATAATGTACTAAAATCTAACATTCATAGAAAATCCACCTTTTCTAATTCTTATTTACACTTTGAAAGCTGGCACCCTGACCATCAGAAAAAAGCTGTTGTTAAGGGACAGATGGTCAGGGCTGCAAGAATGGTCAGCAACGAAGTGGATTTTCTAAATGAAATACAATTTATAATGTCTTTATTTGTAAATCGAGGTTATGGGAACTATGTACAAATATCCTTGAGGAAGTGAAAATTAAAAGACACACAGGGTTTTACAAAGCAATTTTAAATGGTTATAACAGTACAGTTTTGGGTGGATTCAACAACATAACAAATAGACCCTATAACTCTAACACAATCCCTTTTTACATTACTACATTTAACGACATTTCTTATGTCATTAAAACTATTATTAACAAGAACTGGAATTTGATTAGTATGGATAACAGTTTGGGAAGGTTTTTTCAAGGAAAAATCTCATATATTTTTAGAAAAGATATGTCCTTTAAAGAACTATTTGAAAATGGAACAACAGATAGAATAGATAAACCAAACAAATGGATTGGTAACCACAAATGTGGTAGGTGTTCCACATGTGCATATATTTTTAACACAGGTACAAGTGTGAAGGTTAACAAACATAAAATTTATATATATGAACATTTCAATTGTTTTACCACGAATGTCATCTACATCGCAGTATGTCAACAATGTGATGCATTTTATGTTGGTAAAAGAAGTAGGCACTTGAGGGACAGAATAAAGGAACATTTGTTGGACATCAAAAATGTTAAACTTACTAACGCCTTGGCTAGACACATTGTACAATACAAAAACCACCAATTCAAGTTTTTTGGTGTATCACATATTAAGTATGATCCACAAGGTAAAATTAACAAATACAATCTAGACCTATCAGAATTAAGGATGCAGATATTATTAAACGCCCACAACTACCCAGGGTTGAATGAATATTGCAGCATTAAACCTATTTTGAGACTTAACAATCTCAAAGGGAAGTAATTTTTTAAGCATATACTTGGTGGTTTGTGTAGCATCAAATTTGTGAAGTGACTTAATCGGTATTTAGTTAATTTCATTTGTGTATTTTATATTTACTACATTCAATTTTATTTATGAGCACATTCCATATGCATTACCCATATTGTTACGCATTACGGTAACACAATACATTATATACACATTTATAGTTAATTCAATTCAGTATTTTAAGATCTTGAATACAATATTTCCAACCTTTAACATTTTGAAATATTTCCAACATATTTTTAAACAATAGCTAGCATTTAACCAAGGAATACACCACATATATATATTTATATGTGTGTGTATATATTTATATATTTTTTATATATTGTATATGTATATATTCATACATATACACTTTTTTATACACATACATACAATATTATAATTTAACAATTTAATAATTTTATATTACCCATGAATATATTTTACTATGTGCATATTATTATAGATACTCACTTTATATTATTCATACATTATTTATATTATACAAAACATTTTTTATTACGTACTATATTTATGCCATATACTTGATGTTTGGGTTTATCAGGTTTAAATGTATTTACTACGCAACAAGAAAAATATTTATTTAGTATTTTATGAAACATTTCGTTTTATACGAACGTTTTTTATAGTGTGTTTACAATGTATACTTTATATGAGAGTCATTGAATTTGGTTTTTAAAATGACAATTGATATACAATTGGATAATTGACAATTGGTTTCGGTACAACTACTTAAGTGGCTCAGATATACTATTTTCTTGTATTCTGATGAAGTCCGTGGAGACGGACAAAACCTAGGTCAACGCCAGTTTTGTTTGCTTTGTTTTATGACGAATAAACAACTTTTGGAGCGTTTATTGACCCAGGAGAGTTTTTATTGAGGTCTGACTTGTAGAATATACAACTTGTGGACATTGAACTGGTCTTCGGCATACACTTCCACGATGACTGTGTACCTTTCCTTTGGAGTAGTTTGGTAACTTTTGCAGATATGCCAGAATGCCTTTATCACCACCAAAATCTGGATGGCTAATAATCATCTAGCTCTAAACCCAAACAAAGCTAAAATGTTATTATTTACTCCCAAGAAAAAACTCTCTGTCAATAAGATAGACTTCACCATTTATTCTCAAACCAACACTATTATAGAGGTTGTTCTCCACACTAACTTACTAGGAGTTATCAACAATGAAAATTTGACATTTGAACTTTACAGCAACAATAATATCAAAAAACAAACTATAAGCAAGGCACCCTCTGCCGACAAAAATGCTATCTTACCTGCTCTACTAAACATAGTCTCACCTTAACTTTTCTCTTACCTTCACTCCTGTATGCTGCTTATTTCCTCACCAATATCCACTCCACCCTAAAAAACACACTTGAGTCGTGTTACAACAAGGTAACCAAGTTTGCAACCAATGCAAAATGCTCTTCCCATCATTGCATTTCCTTAAAATCACTGAACTGGATCAAACTTCCATATCCTCTTATCTACCAACAGCTAATCACAGCTCACAAAATCATTAACAGACACTCAGACTGCCCAGCCTTCTCTTCCATCTTAACCCATTACCACCCAAATAGGCCACATAGATCTGAAAATCAACTTCTCCTTCAACCAGATAAACCTAATCTTCCAACTGGCAACATGCTTTATTCCTTCTCCATTGCCAGGCTTTGGAACTCTCTCCCATTAGCTATCAAAACCTCCAGTAACATCTTGTCCTTCAAAAAAACTTTGCGGCTACATCTCTCTACCCTATGGCAATGCACATCTCATTCTCATCCATCTATAACTTGACTGTTTACACTCTTAAATTTGTTCACACCTTAATTTACATCCTCACCTCTTCAAACTTTCTTTCATCACTACTCAAAACAAAACATTTAACTTTAGCTCTATTATCCATCTTTGCCCTTTTGTGTATCTACATCTGCTTTCCACTCTGCTGCCTATACTCTCAAAACACCTTGGAAATACTTCTAAATTATTGTTTTCTGTAGTATATTACCTCTTGTGCTTAATGTTATAATCATTTAACCAGTTGGTAACTTTTACCTGTAGAAATCAGTACATATCATGTGTCTGCACACTTTTCAACTATTGTATAATACCAATTATTTTGTGAATATTGCTTGTATCTTCTAGATGTTCTAAATTTTATGTACTGTTGTATATGTTATGTGCTGTTATGCTGTGGAGCCTTTCTCCCTGGCCTCCATTGAATTTGTTAAATTATGTTAAATTGTGGATGGGTTCTCATGGCCCAGTGAACTTTCTGGTAAACAAATATGTTATGAGTAATGAGGAAATTAAATTAAAGGGCATAAAGAGATCATATTGGCAATTTTCATCTTTTTTTGGCTTAGGTACAGTGATGCAGACTTTATAACCATAGGTGGTATTAGTACTTGAATATGTCTGCTGGAGTTTATTACTCAGTCTAATTGTAACATCATCTCCTTTCAAAGCCAATACAAGAGTATGCTATCCTGTTCTTATGTTAATTCAGAGAAAACAAAGACTTTTTGAGGGAACATAATGTTTATAATTTTTGATATAGGTCCACTTCACTTTGGAAAGCCCTAAAATGAGGAAGTGTTTATTGTTAGGGATGAATAACGTGTGAAAGCTATAACATGGTGGCTGTAATCTCTTGGTCCTGAGTGCCAAAAGTGCAAAGTAGTGAGACTTAAGGAATAATGGATTACCTTGTAATTAAGAAAGCTTTAAGCTTGTTGGTGAGTGCTGATTACATGACTACTCCACTAGATTGATTGTAATTAATGGCACATGATATGAGCCACAAAAGAAGTTTCATTGTAAGAATGTGGTTTAGGAAGGAGTTATTACTGCAGTTTCAGTTTATGATAAGTTCCAGGCACAAGATGAATATCCATAAGGATATTTAACATCATTTTCTAAGTATTGTCTCCTAACTGTGATTGCTGTGGAAGTAAATAAATGGAAGCAAACCTGTCCTTTTTCTGTCTACCTCTGAGGCACACAAGAATGAATAAATACATTCTTTACCTTTAGATGATGGAAACAAATGCTTCACTTAATGAAACAGAAATAAAGCAAACATACCTATTTCCAATCTGGGAATTATTTATTGTTCTTTTTTTCTTTCTTTTAAAGGATGATGACTTAGAAACAGATGTTGAAAAACTGAAGACTAAGCCAGACCCCGACCGGCCCCGGGAATTACTACAATCATACAAAAAATTCTGTCCAGAACTATTTGATGATTTTCAAGTAAGTTTTGTTATTTATTAACTACATTTTTAAATTGGAAATGCAGTCCAGAAAATGGAGGGAAAGCAATAATAATTTCATGAATATTCTTGATAAAAATTAAAAGTAAGTTACAGTTCTTAATACTGTATATGATATGATAAGTTTCATAAAAAATCACTGTATATAAATCTTGCACAACCGATGCAAAGAAATTATGAAAATTTTAATTTCAAGGTAACAAACACTGAAATAAACAATAATAAACAATGAGTATATCTTCAAATGCAATTATTTTCTTTACAAAACTAGACAGATCACTTTTTACAACCATTTATTAAACAAGCACAGTGATCAGATTTGTTCATAGTTTAATCTTGGTTTGGTAGAGTTGTCACTTCTACATAGCAGTGTGCCCATAGGAAGAACATCCATTTTTGTTTAACTGCAGGCTGATTTGAAGACAGACTACTACATCTAATTAAAATTGCTAGCTCCCTACTTCCTAAATGGTTTACATATAATCTTGTCTGTCATCCATTGTTGCTGAGTGTTTCTCTTGTCATGTTATCTCAATCTGCATGTCTACCTACCAACAAGGGTCTCACAAATGTATAGGGCTGAATTCCAAGACGTTATGCAGGACTACAGATTACTGCTAATGAAAGTGAATTGCAGTACCTATCTGTACATTAACCAGATATTTATCCTTTTCTTTGAATAGTTTTCCACTAAGTAAACAAAATGATGACTGATGCAGTGTGGAGTCTTTCTGTAAAGGGAAATGTAAAATGTCATCGCAAATCTCACAGTGCAGAAACTAATGTAATTGAATTGTAGGATATACACAGCTTAGTAATGGGTGCTAACATTGCACTTTCCCCAGCCCTAACCCAACACCTTACTTTATGAAAAACCTTCCAGTAACACAACCACTACTCAGATGAATCTGAGGCTAGTGTTATTGGGGGGGGGGGTGAGTAATGTAAAGATCAGGAGAGGAAATGCTTTTCTTTTTTTCAATCTTTTGTACCTTTGATATTTAGCGAGTTTCAGTTTTCTGTGTGTTTGAGCATCTTAATGTCAGTTTTTAAGCAAGACATTAAGAATGTTCAGTCATATATAGGACAACTCTCTCGCTGTGTGTGTGTGTGTGTGTGTGTGTGTGTGTGTGTGTGTGTGTGTGTGTGTGTATATATATATATATATATATATATATATATATATATATATATATATATATATATATATAGTTTTCTCTCTCTCTTTTACATATATATATATATATATATATATATATATGTGTGTGTGTGTGTGTGTGTGTGTGTGTATTATACATACCATTATTCAAATGTTCAGGTTATTGATGGGGGAAAACTGTGTGTATGATTGAAACTTACTGATCATACATACTAGCTTTTTAATTGTGTGTGAAATCACAGTACTGTGGGGATTTGGGAATTTGTTCTTTCCCTTTTGTATTATATGTGTCTACTGTGTATATATATATATATATATATATATATATATATATATATATATATATATATTAACACAGGGTGTGAGGAGTGGAGGAGTGCACAAAAAAAAAATCGTGTTACTTTTTTTTTTTTTGATTAGCTGTTCAGTGCTTTGATCTATTGATGTACAGACATTATATCTATATCTGTATCTATCTATGCATATATATATATATATATATATATATATATATATATATATGTATGTATGTATACACACAGGTTTGTATCATTGAGTTTTTGGAAACTTGAAATTCATATGGGCAAGAACATATAATTGATTTTCTGAGAATTCAAAAGAAAAAGGTAAAAAATATATGTTTTTGCAGGTGTTCAAGCCCCACAGCACCCGCAACACCCTGCAAATTATATATACCAACTCCAAGATCTCACTGCAATAGGGAATACGGTAAACCTGCCTTTGAAGCAGTTCTAGTGTGGTACAGTGGGAATCAGGGAGTTTACACTTTTCCCCAGTTGTGCAATCTCAAAGTTGGTATATATAATTTGCAGGGGCTGCAGAGATGCAGGGGGCTTGCCCTTTGCAAAGTTGTAGATTTGTTTTTTTTTCTTTTGAGTTTTACGAAACTCAATCATATGATCTCGTCCATATGAATTATGAGTTACCAAAAAAATCGATTAAGTCAAATAACATCCCCCACACATGCGTACGTGTGTCCACACACACACACACACACACACATATGTCATTATATATTAATAATGTCATATTTGCAGAGTAAACATCATTGTCAAAATCAATAATTATCAAAAAAGGGACATTCTCAATTGGTTGCTCGCTCATAGCCTTATAGTTTTATTTATGGCATCAATGTTTTGAAAATACTGTTGCAGCTGAATTCATCCTGCATGTTACTTAAGTAATTTCCAGTTAGTTTTCCCATTCATCCAAATTTATACTGTCTAATGATTATCCCTACTTAGTTCTGGCATGTATGCATACTGAGAGAGGAACAATGCTCTGAAGTTAGTTGTTACTCTTTGTGTATTTTAAATACTTTGTCCTGCAATTACCATAATCCTTTCTTCTTTTGATAATCAACCCCGTACAGTGTACCCTGGCATCCTTCTTTTGAAAAAATTCCAGTTTATTGCATTCTTATTTTTACTACTACAACCGTTCAGCACTTTCTGTAGTGATTTGTACACTGCCATTGTTCATTAGTGCTCAAGTATTTTAATGTTGACATCCTAGCATGCCATTACCTCTCATTTTCTATCAATGTCTGACTTTCTTGTACAAGCCTGACTCACATACCAGAAATTGTTATCATTTAGAAGCCTGTTCTGCTATACTTTCTCATAAATGTCACCCAGACTCTCACGTAAACTCCAGACCTCCTTACTACCGCATAGACACATGAACTTCATCTGTGCCTTCCTTGCTGTAATGTCAGCACTGACGATTACCTTTTCACCCCCTACTACATAAATGTTTAGGGTCTCACTACCGTCTGCTCATCAGCTGGAAGTCATTATCGTATTCTCATTCAAGTTGCTTTAGTTCTCTCTCCATGCCACATCAGCTTTCCTTGTTCCCTTGTCTCCCATTCTTTGTTCACTCTTGAAAACATTTAAGGCTATTCATTATTCTGTACTTTTGATGACTGTCTGAATGGCCTGTGAGAGAAAACTAAAACCTTTCTCTCACGTTATTACATTTTAGAAGCAGGCAACATTTTTATATTGTCATTGTTTCTTGATTGCCAAAAATTCTGACCATGTATTTCCCCAGGAATCCATAATCATTCTTGTAGCCTGTAAAAACTTTTCCATTTTGCCTCTTCCTCCTTCATGAATAGTTCTTTTTTTATGATTGACTACCGAGTATATACTTCTTCTGTTGATGATAATACCCCAGTATCATGGAATTCCTTAAGTTTTTCCTTTTTAAAAAAAGAAACCAAAACTCCCGTACCAGATGCATTTATGTTATGTTTTCCACTGAATATAAAATCCTGCTTAACACAACTGTTTACAGTTGTCAGTTGCTTTCCCCCTGACAGTTCTTAGATTTCCCACTTAGGAGGGATAACTCATACAGTTTTCAGCAGGTATGCTATTGCATACCTACAAAATTCTACCTTGAGAAGAATGTTGCTAATATTTCTCATTGCCTCATTGCTGGTTTGTGTAATAATGTGTCTAACACTGTAGAATAAGCGTGATAACACCATCATCTTATACAGTTATATACACTCTTCTATTCTACCCTTTCTCCTCTACCATCTCCTTTCTCTCCCTCATAGACTTTTTAACTTGTTGTAGTATATTTTCCTCTGTACTCCTCCTCCTCCTCCCTCACTCTATATAACCTGCAGTTGACACAATAATTATAGTTCTACCCATAACAATTCTCATTCCCTTAAAATCATATTTACAGTCCTGACTGAATGATCCAAACTTCTACTCTCATGTATACTTCATTCAATAACTATTGTTTGTAGAAGGTTTTTTTTCAGTTGTATAAAACTATATTATTGTTATGTACACTTGATATGTCTTTGACTAGGCTGATCCTAAAAAATGGCCCACTGGGTTAATAAAAATCAATCAATCAGTCTGAATATTTTATTGTGCCTCCAACAAAGCTGGCTGACAACTGTTTGTAGTATAATTACTAGCCAGGCAGCCATCAGGGATTGTTGTAATGTTTTCACTTGTTAAATGATGTAAGCCAACAGACATCTCCCCCCACCCTTGGAGGGAATCTTGCCTTTAGTTCTGTAATACATATGGAGAGTGTGTGTCCACAGATGTATGCCCTTCTCCTTCAGGAGAGATTTGAATGGCCATATACAGTCCTTAAATTCCTCAATCTCACCACTTGGCTCATCCGATTGGGGTGTCATAGACTAAGGTATGTTCCTCTACCCAGTGGAACTGATTACGTTCATCCAAATATTTCTTGAAATGCTGATGAAACATTTTGCACAGATATAGTGAAGCATGAATTCCATAAGCTATACTGTTTTAACACTGAAATCTTCATGAATCTGTACTTCAAATGGGCATATAAAAAGTAAAATAAATGTTTTCAGCTGAAAACAGGAAACAATGCATTGATGCAAATGACACAGTTTCATCTGTAAGCATAGCTGCAAGTATATGTTGAACATAAGATAAACAACAATCACAGACATCAGACGCATTATGATAACTGATGTGCAAGTGTTCTCATACATACACCATCTGTGCATGTAATTAAGAACACAAAAATACCTGAATATGCATGACCAATAGCATTACTCATTCATGTCATAACAAATCTCCTATTTCCTCTGACAAAGCATGATAACATGGATGCCTAAATCATTGTGTCTCACTATGTTAAAATGATGGAACATAATATGTTGACATATTTGCAATTCTGAACTACCTAAAATAACCCATGAAATGACTAGTATATAGCTTCAACAGTGTATGTTCCTAATCATGCATAATATGATACTGGATAATGTTTTAATACTTTCTGAAAACTGAGAATGTCACTTCCTAAAGCTGATCGCATGTTAGATTCCTGCAAAAAAATGGATTGTCTCCTAACCCCACTAAGTGTAACTAAGCCATGGGAAAAGACCACTATTTGGACTATGTAACAGGTTGTGGGATAAGAGAACTGAAATTATACAAAACTGACACACACCAATGACTGTGAAGCAGGTCAAGGCTCTTTTATGCCTAATCTAACTATTGTCATAAAGTCATTCTTAATTTTGCAAAGAAAAAGAAGAATAAACGTCCTCCAAAGGTATAAATGCACTGCCAGTTAAAACCACAACCGTAGTTATTAAAAGAATTATCGTGAAATACTGGTAGAGCAAACCAAGGCACATTAACAGCATAAATATCATAAAACCATTTTATTTGTGTGAGCGCTTTCATGGCTTAAACCTGCCGCTTCATCAGACCTGTCTGATGAAGTGGCAGGTTTAAGCCGTGAAAGCGCTCACACAAATAAAATGTTTTTATGATATTTATGCTGTTAATGTGCCATGGTTTGCTCTACCAGTATTTCACGATAATTCTTAATTTTGCTACCATTGTTAGCCCTCCTACTAATACGAGAGGAGAGACAACTTCTTTGAATAGGTTATATATATAGCTAAAATTCCCACCATCTGGAAAATATCCTATGTAATCCCACTTCACAAAGGAGGCAGCTCTACTGAATTCTAAAATTATAGGCCAATAGCTATACTCTCTCCACTTGCAAAGATTATGGAAAAATGTATTCATAGACAACTCATGCACCACCTAATCCAAAATCGCCTTATGGCAGACACTCAGCATGGCTTCCATCCTCACCACAGCACTAATTCAGCCCTCCTAGCCTTTACTAACACCATAAACCATAATCGCAACAATAATTATATATCCTCAGCCCTCTTTTTGGATCTTTCCAAGGCATTCGATATGGTTAATCACCAACTTTTAATCCACACCCTGCAAACATTCTGTCTAGATACTGGAGCCCTCCAATGGTTTCAATCCTACCTGAATGGTCGACAGCAGGCTGTCCTCTGGCAGAACAAACTCTCTAACCTTCTACCTAACACCCTCGGAGTACCACAAGGCTCTATATTAGGGCCCTTGCTGTTCTCCATCTTCATTAACGACCTTTATACTGTCATCCCAAAAGTCAGCTGTATCCAATATGCTGATGACTCTACTCTGATTTGCTCAGCCACATCTCCAATAGAGTTATGGTCAGCTACCCAGACCACCTTTAGTACAATAGAAAACTGGCTTTCTGAACATCGTCTGATCCTAAATCCCAAAAACTAAAATGCTGTTATTTTCACCAACACGTAGGTCTACCACTTTCACCTTTACCATAAAATCAAATGATGGCACAATAATCTCCCCTGACCCATCTACAAAATTATTAGGTGTCATCATAGACAATAATCTCAAATTTGACCTACATGTTAACCAAACTATCAAAACCATCAATAAAAAACTAGGCTCACTTTACAGAATAAAAGCCTTCCTAACCCCTCCAGCTAAAATTGCCATAGCTCGCTCTCACCTTCTTTCAACCCTTCTGTATGCATCCCCTCTACTCTCGAATTTAAACAAGACTGTCCTTAACAAACTCTCAGTTTGCTACAACCACATTGCCAGGTTTGCCACTGGGCTGCCTTTTAGGACACATCATTGCATCAATCTAAATCAGCTTGGGTGGCTTGAACTACCCAGCCTAATCCAGTATAACCAACTGATTATGGCCTATAAAATCCTCTATAATCCGGACAATACTCCTGCACTTAAAAATATTATCACCCCCTATAACAATCCTAGACCGCTTCGATCCTCTAACAAACTATTAATTCAGACCAGCAAAATTAATAACACAGCCGGTGATTCTCTCTTTGCAAACTCTGTAAGTAGATCCTGGAACTCTCTTCCAGCTGATATTACCTTACTTTCCATCTTAGGTCAGTTTAAAACTAGACTCAAACATTTGCCACTTAACTGGCTATGTCAATGTATCAAGCCTGGCTAACTCAAATGTGTAAAAATCTGTTAACCAGTTTACTGTGTAATTTAATTTAATCCTGACTTGTGCTCAGGACTAACTGTAACCTGTGGAACTTGTTTAACTTGCTTACTTATGTAATCTCTGTAAATAGTCTGTTTGTAATATGTAATGCTGGTATTATGTAATGCTGTATCTGCTTACCCTTGGAGCTTTTCTCCCCAGGCCTCCGCTGAAAATGGACATGCATCCAGTCGGACTATCCCGGTCAACAAATGTAAAATAAATAAAATAAAATAAAAAAATATTGAAGCAATAGATGATGGCAGATCAATACAAACTACATATCTACACCTTACAAAGCCATTGATGCCATTCTGAACACACATACTTGTAGATACAGTCTCCCATCTAAATGTATATCCCTAGTAACTCACTGGATAACAAACTGAATAACAAATAGAATTCAAGAAACTAGGGTGGGTAGCATTATCTCCTCTGAAAGAACTGTCACTAATAGCGTACCCCGAAGTTCAGTCCTTGGTCCACTCTTGTTTGGCATTTGCTACTTGGATGTCAAAGCAAATATTAATGGTTTATGGCCAACCAAGTTTGCAGATGACTGTAAACTTGCTGCTATGATGAATTCACAGGACGAAACCATATCCTGAGAAAGGACCCTTTCCAAACAAATGACTGATGTCAAAACTATGAACTAAAGCTAAATGCCAAGAAATGGATTGGTTTCCTTTGGCAACCATAATTTCTCTTGTTACTGTCATATTGACAGCACAGGCTTAAAAGTTGATCCAGTACATGCACTACCAATGAGCTGTTCTTCAATCACCACATAACCACCATTTTAAGGAAGCCCTTCTTCCTCACACAGTGTTTATCTAAAGGTATGGTGATCCAGGTTTAGGGATGTAATAATTTCACTGTACTTGGCTCTCATCAGGCTGAACAAGTAATATAATGCCCCATCCGGTATGTACCTCTGAAAAATACAGCATGTATCTTAACACCTGCATACACTATGTTGGCAAATTCCAAATCTTACACAGTCTGTGTTAATTACAATCTCTCTAAAAATCTTGCTAGATGGTGATATATGTTAATAAAATTTCACTTAAGTATGTTTGCAGTTCTAAATACTCAACTTACATTAACTTTCTTGCACATTGTCCCTTCTTCATTCTCCGTAGAAAATCAGTGAGACCATTTAGGATTGTTTGGACTTGTCTACATTGAACATATTTCTGGTTGTAAGAAATGGATTTGAGAATACCGCTGTAAACGTATTACATTAACTGTTACTGTGCTGTTCCATTCTCTTGGCTAGATAACAGCTATGATCTAACAAAACTTGCTGTTCTACTGTGCAATTGCATTCCCATTCTCACATTTGTTTAGAGTATACTTCACACATCCCTTTAGATGTGCCTCATTCAGATGATCATGGACATTTCTGTTCTTATACAGGCATTACACCATCTCTCTCTAGTTTTACGTTTTCTGTTATTGTGATGTACCACTATCTTGACCTAGATAGCATTCAAGACCTAACCAAAACCATTGTACCACTGTGCAATTGCATTCCCATTCTCACATTTGTCTATGGTATACTTGACATATTAATTGAAAACTCCCTCATTTGGATAATTATAGACATTTATATTCTTATGCTGGCATTATTCCATCTTTCTGTGTTTGACTGACAACACCAAAACAAGTTATTGATCACACAGATATTGATGTATTTTCTAACATAAGTAACATACAGCATACAGTATGTTACAAATCAGATCCCCACAAATAGTATCAACTGAGAGGGCTACCACATTCACCTTTAGTTTTTATCAGCATCTAAATATCTTCATAGAAAAGTAAGTCTATACATGTCCACCCTAAATATAAAGGCAAATTCAGGAATAAACCTGATTGGTGGAATTCTAATATTATAAAAGGCAGAATGGAAAGATGGGTGTCTGAATGAAGAGGTGGGGGTCCAAATGGAGAAATGATAAGTCAGCAAGCAAAGGAAAGTAGTATTGGTGGAGCTGAATTTGTCCTCAGATCTCAGTGAGTACCTCCATGAGGTGGAACCTGTTTTTCACAAAATTTCACCAAGACAACACTGATATATAGACTGCTTTTATATAACATATATCATAGATAGAAGTAGGTTAAAAATAAAAAGATAGCTGGGTGGACAAAACCCAGGATACAAAAGTGCCCATTCCTGCTAAGCATACTGGTGCCAGGACTGGAAAAATGGCAGTTTAGAATCCTCAAGACACTAACACATTCCTATAATAGGGCTAGGCCAGGCCCAAGGGGAGGATGTCCCCCCCCCCCATTGTAGAAAGAGTTAGTAGTCCACAAAAATCACAAAACCTGTTAGGCCAAAAACGAGCCATAAAGATGATAAAGTGGACTATTAAGGATAAGAAAGAAATTATGCATTGTTGCTATTATGCAAGAAGCCCAGAATTTCCTGACAGAAGATGTACAAAAAAGATTAAGAGAGAAAGAAAAATACTTCCACAAGAAAAATTGCCAGAAGCTTCAAATAAACATTTGTGTTCATTAATACAACAGATTTATGAAAAACATTATATACACCAAGAAAGCTTGGGCCGTTTGGAAAAAGAAGTGATGAGTGATGAGACTTTTGAAAGGTATAAAAATGAAATATGGACATGGAAAAGAAAGAGATATCTGATATGGTGCAATATTTATGCAAAGGAGAAAGCCAAACTAATAAATACAAAAAAGGCAGCCTCGAAAATATTTGAAGAGAAATCCATGCAAAGGCATCCATATATGGAAAAATTCATAATATAAAAAATAAGATTACAAAGAGGGAATGTAGAACAAAAGATTAGTGAAGTAGAAGTTAAAAAATAGAAGATGAAGTTATGGGATACCTGAGAAGTGAAGGCTTGAGTGTAGAAAGTCTAACAAAGGTTATATTACATCATGATGGAACAACGAGTCACCCAAGTAAGGAGAAACAGGAGGAGCAGGAGACATTTGAAGAAGAAATATGGAGATGGGAAAGAAAAAAAATGTAATATGGTGCAGTATTTTTGCAATCGAGAAAGCAAGACTAATCAGGTCTATATTAGACTTCAGTGAACACCAAAATTTTTTACAGGTTAAGTAACCAATTGACCAGTACCCCACCATAACACACATTGCACTAAATTAAGTACACCCATTTGGGGGCTTCACCCACATACCCCCTAATGTCAGGGGCTGTGCCCCCCCACACACCCCTAACTATATATACCAACTCCGAGATCGCACTACACTGGGAAAAAGGGAAAAGTTGTGGTGTTGGCCAATTGATTACTTAACCACCTTTAAAAAATGTTGATGTCCACTGAAGTTAGATTTGATGGATAGGGGTTGTTGAATAAGCCATCAATAAAAGAAGATTTCAACAATGTAATATAGACCCAACGAATCAATACAAAAAAGAGCAGTACCAAAGATATTTGAAGAGAAATACAGACAAAAGTAACTTGACATGGAAAACTTTACAATACAAAAAAATAAGAAAACAAAGAGGGAAAGCAGAAAAGCAGATTAATAATGGAGAAGCTAAAGAAATAAGGATTGAAGTTATATATTCCCTGCAAAGTGAAGGATATAGTGTAGAAAGCAGGATAGTGCAATGAATCTCCAAATTAAGGAAACCAGTGGAGTGGGAAATATCTGATCAGTTGTCATATGAGAAAACATTGGAGCCTTCCATAGAAAACCAGTGCAGAAGTTCCACTAGATTTGCATAGCAAGGGAAGGAATAAGAAACTGTGGCAACTCTGATGCAGTCAGTGTTGTTGAGTGATAGGCCAGTGAGTTCCCATATGGAAGAGCAGCAAATGACACAGGATGAAACTGAAGAGAATGGCACAGGAAGATGCTCTGGTACTTTCTATATAAAGCCCGCAGGAAATGAAGAAGAACAAAGACTGTAACTTCAGTTTAGAAGAAAATGATCTAAGAGAAGAGTTGCTTGGTTTAATAGAGATGGACAAGCATATTTAGATCAATGAAATAAATAGACTGCAGAAAGTCAATAAAACCCAAATAGTAAGTATGATAATACAAATGAGCACAGTAATTAGGACTGCTCATAGAGATACGTGTGATACAAAAGAAGTAAAGAGGATATATTACTGTGCAGCTAAATTAATAACAGATAATGTCTCACCACAAAAACACAGAGCAGTAAGGGAAAGGCAGGGGAGACATCAAATGCTATCACGGAAGTAGCAAGCAAAGAAAGCTATAAAGCAGTTGACAAGAAGTGTCACTTTTAGAAGAGTATAGAAATGGGGACAGATCAACAAAAATACTAAGAAAGACAGACATGATAAAAGCAATGTGCAGTATCAGAACAGATCAGGATCTATCGTGCACTATCACAAATAATTTATTTTTTATTTTATTTTACATTTGTTGACCGGGCTAGTCTAGCTGGATATATTTCCATTTTCAGTAGAGGCCCGGGGAGGAAAGCTCCACATAAAACATAACAATGAGACATAAACAATGAGACATATTGTTAATAAACACATTGAAATAATAATAAGAAAAAAAGTATTAATAAAAACAAATAGTAATAATAATAAAACCTGGTGATAAAGTTAACAAAATTAAGGCACACCATTAAAAGTTGTGACTAGAGTTAGGTCAGTTTCAAAGCTTCTAAGTTAATTCAAATAGGCT
This sequence comes from Protopterus annectens, assembly GCF_019279795.1. Classification (NCBI taxonomy): domain Eukaryota; kingdom Metazoa; phylum Chordata; order Ceratodontiformes; family Protopteridae; genus Protopterus; species Protopterus annectens. Next base: position 1,893,148,793 of record NC_056739.1, on the reverse strand, counting down.
ATGCCTTAAGGCTCCTACTATAATAATAAAAAAAAGTACAAGTGGATAGAGAAGAAGGAGAAAAGTGTACGATAAAGGGAGAGGGAAGAGACAGTAGTCAAGAAATGGGAGAAGAACATGAGAAATAAGACAAACAAGAGGATATGGGAGAGGTAAGAGAAATGGGTCACAGCATAGAAGGAATACAAGGGAAAAGAAAGGTAATTGCTAGGTCTTCAGCACAAGATAGGGTAAAAGGTCAGGAGGGGGGGGGGAAGTCAGTCAGGTATATTACATGAGCAAAGCCAGTGGTTTTGGAAGTACAGTTTGATTTGTTGTTTGAAGAGAGGTAGGGATGTGATTAGAGTTATATCCCTAGGTAGCAAATTCCATACTTGGCCTACAGTATTAGTGAATAAAGAGTCACCAGCTAAGTTGTGAGCTTTTATGGGTTTGGACAAGAGTTTAGAAGAGGAGCGAAGGGAGGTAAGATTGTTATAAGGGAGTAAGAGCTGAGATAGAATAGGGGTGTTATCAGGTTGGTACAGAATTTTATGGGCAATAGTAAGTTGAGAGATTATAAGATGATTTTTTAGTTCTAGCCAGCCTAGAAGTTTCAAATTAAGGCAGTGATGGGTTTTGAAAGGGTTACCAGTGGCGAAGCGGGCAATGTTATTATAGAAAGTTGCAAGTTTGTTTAGGTTAGTTTTCTTGAGGTTAGTGAAGATAGGAGAGGCATAAAAGAGAGTGGATATGAGATGGGAGTGGGCAATAGTAGCTCTAGCAAATGGGGTAAGAAATGGTTTAATACAGTATAGGGATCCAATCTTTCTGTTTACTGATTTGATTGTGTTGTTGATGTGTTGATCAAAAGAGAGATTATTATCAATGGTTATGCCAAGCAGTTTAGTTGTCAAGTCAGGAGAGATGACTGTGTTGTTGTTTGAAAGGATGGTGAAATGTAATGGGGAGGTACGAGTGGTGGGGGTGAAGAGGAGGAGTTTAGTTTTTTTAGCATTAAGGAGGAGGTATCTTCTAGTAAACCAAGTTTCTACTGTGTTGAAGATATGTTGGGTTAGTGAGGTTAGGTTAGAACAGGAGGATGCTGAACAGATAATAGTGGAGTCGTCAACGTATTGAACGCAGGTGGCTTGAGGAATAACAGAGTGGAGATCATTAATAAAAAGGGAGAAGAGAAGTGGGCCAAGAATAGAGCCCTGAGGGACTCCAATAGAAATGGGCAGTAAGGAGGAGATGTGATTGTCCCAAAGAATGGCTTGTTGTCTGTTGCTGAGATATGAGCTAAACCATTTTATAGTAAGTTTATCAAATGAGAGGGATTCAAGAATAATAATTAAAGCAGAGTGGTTAACCATGTCAAAAGCTTTTGAGAGGTCAATGAGTAGAGCAGAAGAGAGAAGGTTATTATTGCGATTGCTGTTGATAGTATCAACAAAGGAAAGGAGGGCAGTGGTGGTGCTATGGTGAGGTCTAAAGCCATGTTGACAGTTAGCTATAATATTGTGTAGGGAGAGATACTGTACAATTTGCTGATGAATACATTTCTCCATAATCTTTGCTAAAGGTGAGAGAAGTGCAATTGGTTGAAAGTTAGAGAAGTCAATAGAGTTACCGCCTTTGTGTAGAGGGATAATATGAGAGACTTTCCAGATGTCAGGGATGGTTCCCTCTTGGATGGTCCTATTTATAAGTATAGTTATTGGGTATGCTATTTCTTTAGCTGCCTTTTGCAGAAAAAGGGAAGGGAGTTTGTCGGCAGAGGGGGGTGCAGGGTTTTAGTTTGGAGATAAGTCTATAGATGAAAGAGGTAGAGATAGGTTGTAGAGAGAAGTTGTAAGAAGAGTCTACTAGATTATTTGGAGGGTAGAAGTTATTAGTGTTCAGTTGACCAGCAAGAGATTTAATGGTTTCAGTAAAGAAAGAGTTAAAAGCATTTGCAGTCTGGTGAGGGGTGGCTGGGTCAGCATTTAGTGGGGAGGGAGTTTTGGTAGTTCCTGGTGATAGGAGTCTACTGATTGAGGACCAGAATTGTTTTGGTTTGTTAAAATGGGTTTCTTGTAGTTCACAGTAGAACTTTCTTTTGTCATTTATTATAGCTTTTTTGGTAAGGTTTCTAAGTTGGCGAAAATGAAGGAAATCAGAGCTAATTCTATGGCATCTCCATTTGGCCCAAACCTTGTTTTTAGAGAGGATTAGTTTCTTAGTTTCATTTGAGAGCCATGGGGCTGAATTTGACTTCATTCTAATGGTTCACTCAGGAGCATGTTTATTCAAAATAGAAAGAAAAGTGGAATTAAAGAATATTACTGCTTCATTCAGTGGAAGTATTTTTAAGGGGTTCCAGTTACAAGCTCTGAGTTCGTTTTGAAATAGGTCAGTTTTAAAGTGTTTGGTAGAACAAATATTTCTTATATTAGGGAGGTGTAGATAGTCAGTCTTCTCTCTTGTAATATAGGTTAAGCAATGATCACTGAGATCATCAGGCATAGTTCCTACTTTATATGTGATGTTAACTTTGTTTATGAGTATCCAGTCTAAAATAGTCTGTTTTTTACTTTGTATATTAAGCCTTGTAGTAGAGGTAATGGTTTGGGTGAAACCATTTAGGTTAATGTGAGAGGTGGGATTGTCAGTGTTAATAGTATTCCAGTCTATATTAAAGTCACCAAGAATTATAGTTTCTTGGGGGTAGTTAATGGAAACCCAACTAAGAAAGTCTTCTAAGATAGGTATATTGTTGCCGGGTGGTATGTACATACAGATGATGTAAAGGGCTTTCTTTGCATTTAGTTGGAGTTTAGTGATGATGGCTTCCACTTTACTGTCTTGGGTTGGACAGGCTGAAAGGGTAGAGATGTTGAGATGATTCTTAAACAGAATCGCTACACCACCACCCTTTCGTTTAGTACGGTCAAGCCTTAGTATATTATAGCCTTGGGGTATGATTTCAGTGTCTTTGGTGGCTGGTTTAAGCCAGGTTTCAGTGAGACAGAGAATGTCAAAACAGTGAGTGTCTAGGAGGGCATGTAGGTAGGGTACTTTGTTGTTTACACTACGTATGTTAAGATGCCCTAACAGAAGGGTATTATTTGAGATTGGTCTGGGTGTTTGAAAAGAAGGGTTCATGGGGCCAGGGTTGTGGTGAACATCACCGTCTTGTAGGGTAGGGTCATCAGGTATGGGTGTAAGGTTACTGTTTAGAAGGGTTAGAGGTTTTACTTTTTTATCTGAGGGTAGGGTGTAGGTAAGGTGAGAGTGCCTATGGAATTTAGGTAAGTTGTAGCTAGAGGTGGAATTGACATTTAGGAAAGAATTGAGAGGAGTTTGGAAGGAAGAAGTATGTTTCTGTATATGGGTTGGCTGAATATGGAGTGGGTATTCTATGAAGGAAAGGAGGTAAGTAGAGAAAAGTGAAGTTGAGAGTAGCACTGAGAGTATAAGTAGTGTGGATAAGTTGAGAGTCATTTCTATAAGTAAGTAAGGTAGAAGTGAATTATAAAGTGGGGGTATATGATTAGGGTTAACAAGGTGGTAGTATGTGTTAAAGTTGAAAGGAAAAAATAGTATAGAAGTAAGATAAGTGATAGGGATATTAAAGTATATACAATATAGAGGGTCAGGTTAAGTGAGTTGAATGAAATAGAATAGGAGATAAAAGAGGAAAGAGCAGAGAAGCAGGTCTTAGGCTAGGAGGGTTAGCAAGCAAATGAGGAAAGTAGGAGGAGGCTGTGGGGGTATAGAGAGGGGAGGGGTTCAAGTTTGGCGGGAAGCAAGAGGATAGGGTGGTATGGTAATGGGTGGGACTGGAGATGTATAAGGCTAGGACCCCTGGGGGTGGGTGGGAATTGGGGGTAGGGAGCGGGACACACAGAGTAGACCAAGGAGGAAGGAAAAAGTATCAGAGAAAGCTAGGTAAGACAAGGTAAGAGAGGATAGCCTAGGAGGAGAGGATAAGAGAGAATATCAAAAGGAGGAAAGGGATAGGGGTAGGAAAGGTGGGAATAAATACTAGTATAAGGAGTATAGAAGGGGATAGGGTGACATCTAGTGGTCAACAGCGGAGATGCAGTAAGCATACAAAGGAGCTACCAAACGTAGAACTAGAGTAATGGGAGAGAGAGGCTAAGCTAAATATCAGTCCAAGGAGAGTGGGAGGAGGTAATACAGGAGTATGGAGGGGGGGTAGCTGCTGGCTGCTTAGCTAGTGGCAAACAGAGAGCTTCATAGGTTTCATAGGTTTCATAGGTTCATACTAGGCTATCTGCCCTAGGGCATTTATAAGCCTAGCCCAGAGTTTTGTGACTTTCGCCACCCCTTTAGTTTGAAGGATACTATGCCCATTATTTAGCTGTGCCTCTGTCAAGCAGTGACACTGAGGTGATCCCTGGGGTATACCTGCGATCTCCCATCCATTGGTCAAGATTTCTCTTGAACAAAGCCAGCGAGGTGCTCTGCCTCACATGTACCGTGATTTTGTTCCACAACATAGGGAGTCTCTGGGTGATGAATCTGTCCCTCCAGCACATCCTATTTATGACCGTGTCAAGTTTCAAGTCTCGTGCTCTTGTAGATCGGATGGATTTAGATTTTTTGAGGTGAAGCATGTTCATTAATTCCGGTTGGACATGGCCTTGTATGTCAGGCACAGGTCACCTCTGAGCAGGTGGTAAGTGACTGAGTAGAGCTGGAGCTCCTTCAGTCGGGCAGCATAGGACATATTTTTGAGACCCTTTATCCTTTTGGTGAGGAACTTTTGGGGCCTTTCCAATTGCTGCAGGTGTCGGGTCAGATACATTCCAAATGGGGCATTATACTCAATCATCGGTCTGATGAGTGATGAGTACAGGGGAATGATGACCTCCCTTGACCTAGATGTGAATCCCTTCATGATCAGGTGGGCAATGTAGAAGGTCTTCCTAACTACTTTGGCAACGTGGGTGTCAAATGAAAGGTTACTGTCAACCTGGGTCCCCAGATCCCTGATAACCTCTTCTGTGCTTAGTGGATTGCCACCTATATGGCAGCTGGTGGTAACCTTGTTTTTCCCGAAGGGTATGACTATGCATTTTTTAGTGTTTAACTTTAGGCCATGGCTTTGGCACCAGTTATCCGTTTCTATGAGACCCTTCTGAAGGATATCTGTGTCTGATGTGTTTTCAACTATGGCGCCCAGTTTGCAGTCATCTGCAAACTTTGTCAGCCATAATCCTCCTGTGCTTGCCTGTACTTCTGAAAAGTAGATGCCAAACAAGAGTGGGCCCAGGACCGAGCCCTGTGGGACACCGCTTGTGACAGGCTTGGAATCAGACATGGCGCCAGCAACTCTGACCCTGTGGGTTCTGTCACTTAGCCAGTTTGCAACCCATCTTGTGAAGTATGGGTTTACATTTCAGCTGGTGAGTTTTTCTATGCTGCCCGAGTGGGGTATTGTGTCGAATGCCTTTGCCAGGTCAAGGTAGGCTGTGTGGACTGCCTTGCCCTCATCAATGGCCTTGGTGACTGTTTCGAAAAAGTCAACCAAGCTTAAGAGGCATGATCTGCCCTTGACAAAGCCAAATTGGGTTTGATCCAATGTCTGCAGGTCCCCTATGTCTTTATTTATGAGTTCCATTATGATCCTCTCCATAGCTTTGCAGACCAGGCTTGTCAAGCTGATGGGACGGTAGTTTCCAGGGTCAGTGGAGGCACCGCCTTTATGTAGTGGGACCACAGTTGCCGTACGCCACTCCTTGGGTACGTATCCTGAGGTGAGGCTAAGATTAAACAGCTGCCCTAATTGCGGGTTTAATTCCTCAATGAGTTTGTGGAGCACACAACTGGGGACACCATCTGGTCCCATGGATGCTGTGTTTTTCGCCTTGGAGAGAGCTGTTCTCACCTGAGCATTTGAGATGTTTGGGAGGCTACAATCCTCTGGTATAGATATTTCTCCTTTTGGGGGGGGGGGGGAGAAATTTGCACTAAACCTGTCAGCCAGTATGTTAGCAATGTCTGTAGGTTCAGTGATCTTTACATCATTTTGAACTAGTTCTGAGCATATCTGGGAGTTTCCTCCCAGGTTTCTAACATAACTAAAAAAGGCTAGCAGGGAATAGTGGGTTACAAAATTAAAACAGCGTGATGTGGGTAGACATACTTTCTTGTTTTCTTGAGGGAGTGAGTAGAAGAAAAAAGCAATGTCCTGAACGTTTCCAAGGGTAATAGGCAGAGAGCACCCTAGTAGAGGTAGTAGAGAGGTTCAACCCAGGCAATAAACACAGGGTAAATCAGGGGATAGCTGGTATGGGAGAGAAAAAAAAATGTTAGAGAGAATATTAACATACATAGGTACTAATACAGTGTCAAATGCAGATAAAGCAGGTTATTCAAATGGTAAGCAGAGCAATATCACACATAAGGATATACATACAGTCAGACTAGGCCAAGCAGTGTAAGTAGGGAAATTGAACAATTAGGCAAACTGGATACTATAGGTATATCACATAACAGGCTATTGCAAACTATATCATATTACACAATCATAGCGGATGCTATAGAATTGCACACAAATTAGTACCAGAATGTAGGTTGGGTGATGGGAAGGCCTTAGGAGAATGGGATCCCAGCCCAGTCTGCACGTGAGAGGCCACTACAGAGTATACTAAGAGCAGTAAAGTGGCTAGTAAAATACAATTAAAGCAGTGCAATATTAAGTCAGAGTATAAAGGAGGATTAACCCCTAGCAGGATAAACCCTTAGAGCAACAGTAATTCAGTCAATTAGCAAGTGGTATCAGAGTGGGGATCAGTAGAGATAGTAGCCTTATAGCAGTCGCTAAGTCGCTAAGTCGACAAACACAGAGGCAGACAGACAATACTAGGTACCAAAAGTCTAAGCCCTAAAAAGTACAGCAGATGTCCATGTGATACTAAAGAAATCTAAACAATCCAGACTAACACACAGTCGCTAAATAATCCTAGTATATTCAGATAATGCATTAGGAAAAGTAAAGCATTACAAGCACCAGAAAATCTAAATCAACAAACTAAAAATATCAACATAGGCAGAAAAACTCAGAAGATATGCAAATAAATATAAAGGAATGGTACAAAATAAGCAATTCATTGATGACCCATAAAAGTTTTATAGACAATTGGGAAACAAGGCAAAGGAATTGAAGCGCCACCAAAAAAAGTAGAAATAGATACATTTTGGAGAAGTATCTATTAAGATCCTGTGGAAAATAACAAAGATGCTGAATGGATAGAAGTAAAAGAAAGAATAAGAAGGTCAAATATACAGGATATGAAATGGGATGAAGTAACGCCCAGAGAAAGCTTGAAACAAAGTTAAGAAAAGCTCCTAACTGGAAAACCCCAAGCCTATATGCAGTAACTAATTTTTGGTTAAAAGTATTATCTTTACATAAAGTTTTAGCCATGAGTAAGAACTATTTATATGTGTACCCCAGACAGACACCAGCCTGGTTAACAACAGGAAATACAATACTTCTCCTACTTAAGAGTGAACCTGCAAGCTCTCCTAAAATCTATAAACCAATAAATTGCCTTCCGATGACATATAAACTATACCTGGAACTGATGCTGACAGAGTTTATAGTCATTTAGAAGAAAACTCAATCATCGCAATGGGACAAAAGGATAACAAAAGATAATCATGTGGAACAAAGGATCATTTGTTCTTAAAGTCATAATGGAGAACTGTAAAAAGGGGAAGAATCTAAGTTGGCATGGACAGCCTACAAAGAAGCATTTGACAGTGGTTCCACTTCATATCGTCAAAATATAATTTCATCGAATTGCAAAACATTGAGACCAAATCGTCGAAAACTCATAACATCGAATCTCAAATCATTGAAAACCTATAAAGCAACTAGACATAACATCCCACAGAATTTTTACTACATTTAAAAGGTAATTTCCTAACCTCACTGTAGTGCGACCTTGGAGTTGGTATATTTAAATTACGAGGGTATGGGTGGTGCAGGGGGGCTTGCCCCCCTGCATAAGCATAGTAAACAGTGTATGGGATGTTATGTCTAGTTGCTTTATAGTTTTCAATGATTTGAGATTCAATGTTATGAGTTTTTGACGATTTGAGTTTTCGACAATTTGGTCTCGATGTTTTGCAATTCGATGAAATGATATTTTGACGATATGAAGTGGAACCTTGACAGTATCTCACATTCATGGATAAAAGAGTGCTTAGAAATGTATAAGGCACACCCTACACTAATTGATTACATTACAGCGACCATGAAACAGGGGCAAACCACAGTTAAGCCATGATAAAGGACAAATTATTATTTCAGGGATAAAAATTCAAAGGGGAATATTCCATGTTGACTCTCTGACACCACTGCTCTTTTGTCTTGCCCTTAACCCATTAAGCTGTCTACTTAACAGATTAGGTCATGGCTATAATTTGGCTCCCAGAAAACATCAATGTATAAAGACTTATCTTCTTTTTGTGAATGATTTAAAACTGTACAGTTCATCAGATGAGGAACTAAAAGCACAGCTGCAAGTGGTAAAATCTTTTTCAGATAACACAAGAATGTCACTTGGTCTTGATAAATGTGCAAAAGCAATCTTCAAAGCAAGAAAGCTACAGCACCAATAAAACATCAGTTTGCGACAGAAATGTGATATAAAAGTACTTGAGCAAGAGGAAGTATATAAATATTTGGGAATTGTTGAAGGATCAACAATAAAACATGAACAAATGTGAATAAAATTTAGTAAGGAATATTTTAGAATACTAAAATTAATATTGAAAACTGCATTGACATCTAGGAACAAAGTTCAAGCTATAAATCAAATTGCACTTCCTGTCCTAACAGATTTGGAGTGATTGACTGACCCCAAAAGGTGATGGATAGATTAGACAGGAAAACAAGAAGGATGCTTCATGCCCATCAAATAATTTACAAAAATCACTGTTTACCAAGACTATGTATTCTCCATTCTGAAGGAGGTATGGTCCTCCTCGAAACTGATTACATGTATAGATCTGAAATTGTAGGACTACATACATATCTGCTGACTTCACAAGACACAAAATTAATGAATGTTTTGAAGCATGTGGAGAATAAGTCTAAGATGACTTCCCTGCTTAGCTTAGCAGAAGCATATCGGTGTCAAGTGGCAATGGAAATCAAACCAGAAGTAGATAAAAATCAGGCAGCAACTGAATGTGCCAAAAACAAAAGATAGAATATAAGGTGAAGAATCAGATGAGAAGGTGAGAAATGTGGAAAATGCATAAATGTAGTTGCATGTATAGAAGACTCTTGGAACAACCTCATGTTGATCAGGATCAAAGGCAGGGATAGTTAAGAAGAGGTGAATTTAAACCAAAAGATGAAAGGCTTATATTGGCAGCCCAAGATAGTGGACTATGTACACATTGATTTACAAAGTCTATTGAACATGTGGGAGAAACAGATACATGTAGGTTTTGTAAAACAGAATTGGAAACAGTCACACACATTGCTGCTATCTGTGATATACTAATGGCAGAAGGACTGTATACTGAAAGGCATAATAATGAGGAGAGATAGTTGCATTAGGAATTGTGCAAACATAATAGTGAATTAGCTGAAAAGCACTGGAAATGTGAGTCACAAGGCAATATAGAAAATGATGAAGTCTATATCACATGAGATTACCCATTACCAACAGTTCAAAAAAAATAAATGCAAGGAAACCAGAAAGAGTAGTCCATGAAAAGAAGGCAAAAGTAGCATTGATCATTGAAATTGCTACACCTAGTGGCTACAGTGTCTTATGTACAGAGACACACAAAGTCATAAAATACAAGGATTTGCAGGCAGAAATGAGGGCAATGTAGACAAGGATGCCCTGAAAGTTCCAGTAGTAGTAGTAGTATGAGCAATGGGTGTTATAAAAAAAGAATTTGTAATATTACATACATATGTTACCGATACATGTAACTCCATGCAGAAAGAGTCATTACTGGGCACATTGCAGGTGCACACTTCTGACCAACATCAAAGATTGAAACAATACAAATTTCATGAACTTTTATTATAATTTGACTTAGGAATGGGGTCCATTCCCATCATTAAATTAGAAACCCACAAGACGTGGAGAAATTAAAAAAACGAAGTAAGTCTATACTTGTCCACCTAAATATAAAGGCAAATTCAAGAATAAACCTGTTTAGTGGAATTCTAGAAGTAATAAATGGTAGTATAACAAAGCTTCCCAGCCCCCTCAATGAAGATCTTACTAAAATATGCCTGGAAAGAACTTACGATCAATATTAGAAAATATAATGCAGAGTATAAACTTAAGGTTGCAGCAGATAATTAAGGAATAATGTTCAACAATGAACAAACCTCATCCATAATAACATCACACAGTCTAGTCCTAAGGATATAGCCAATATACTTGCAGACACATTTAGTGCAAAGTTTACCTTGCCTACCCATGTTATTGCACTAGCTAGCCCTCAAAATTTAGTTTCCCTTGAAATTACCTAATAATCTCTGTCAAAGCCTAAAACTAATGTCTCTGTGAGACCAGATAACATACTATGGCTACTATGTTTGCATTCTCAACAGGGCCAAATATGCAGTATCCAGACATCTAATCAAATTCTTGAACTTCAGTTTTCCACAGGATTTTCCCTGATGTCTAGAGAACAGTAACTGTGAATACTCTACAAAAGTATGACCCCTGTGATGACCTAGGTGATTATAGGCCCATCAGTCTTGTGATAAACTGAAAGCATAGCATTTTGTATCATGTCTTAGATCTAGTAAGACCATCCACTCACCAGCACTTTCTTGCTCTATATATAAGTAGTATTTAGAACAACAATTTAGATAGGAATTTAGCCAGATTAGTCTAGCTGTTTTCTATATTTGTCAGACTATCCTAAAATATTGTTTTAAAGTAGTTCCTCTGATTTCTGAACTCTGTAATGCCATTCTGTTTAAGTAATAAGTCGTGTATTGTGTTTTTATTATTTATTATTAAATATTTTTAAACCTTTCAACTGTGGCTGTTTTGTATAGAGATAATTTAAGCTCTAGAGTACTTGCTTGTATTTGGTGATACTGTATAAGCCACTTCAACAGCCTTGCTGTTTGTCACACTTACTAACTGGATAATAATAATATTGCACAATAAAATGAGACACCCTTTGGTAAGGGCCTTTACAGTAGCTGATAAGGTTAGTTGGTGGCAGTGGATTACTACCTTATAGCCTGGGCAGAAGAGGACATAGCTAGAGAACCTGTACCAGACTTCCCAAGGAGTGTCTGTGTGTTTGTATATAAACTAAATCTCAAAGTGTGTGTGTGTGTGTGTGTGTGTGTGTGTGTGTGTGTGTGTGTGTGTGTGTGTATGTGTGTGTTGTGTGTGTGTGTGTGTGTGTGTGTGTGTGTGTGTGTGTGTGTGTGTGTGTGTGTGTGTGTGTGTGTGTGTGTGTGTGTGTGTGTGTGTGTGTGTGTGTGCATGTCAGCTACTTGGACATGAAGCACTGGTTGGACAGAGAGGGTACTGGAGGTTTTGGCTTGACTGCTCGACTGAGATCTGAACCCTATAGCTGTGCCAGTGGGGAGTCTTATTGGGAATCTAGAATGAAAGGGAGAAACCAGCCCCAGACTGACTGTGATGTCTGTGTGCTCTTAAGGGAAATTGTACTTTACTGTGTGTGTACTTGTTATCCTCCCAGTGTGGACACCCCTCACTGGTACTAGTGGTGAGGATTGAAAAGAGATCCTTCAAGGTGGTAAGGAATGTCAGTGAAGTTAACTACATAGTAGAACTGCCAGGCATGAGGCAGGAGCACAAATTTTACCATGTTAACATGATGAAACCTTACCATGATAGGGAGGCCCGTGTGCTGAGTATTGGCAGTGGATTGCATCAGGAGTCTGAGGGAGATCTGGTGACTGATCTCCTTAATGAGGCTTGGACTGACACCTCAGTGGAAGCAGCTATCTCCTACCCAGGTTTGATAAATCCAAGCAGTGTTACAGGAGGTTGGGGATATGTTCACTGGGAAACCAGGGTGCACCCACTTGGTGCAGCAGCAGGTGGATACAGGACCCCAAAGCCTATTAGGCAGGCCCCTTATATGGTGCTTGAGAGAGTCAAACAGACTCTGAGGGAGGAGATACAGGAAATGTTGGAACTAGGGGTAATTCAAGAGTCCAACAGTCCCCGGGCCTCCCCAGTGGTGCTGGTGCCAAATAAGGATGGCAGCACCATGTTCTATGGGGATTACAGGAAATTAAATAGTCACACAGGATCAGATGCTTACCCCATGTCTAGGACAGATGAAGCCCTAGAGTAGCTGGGTGGGGTTAAGTATCTTACCACCATTGATCTTCCCAAGGATTACGGGCAGGTGCCCTTGACTCCCAATGCTAGAGAGAGGTCAGCCTTTGTGATTCACTTTGGCTTGTATGAGTTCACAAAGATGCCCTTTGGGATAAAAATGCCCCAGCAGCTTTCCAGAGGCTGGTAGATCATATCTTAGCATGAGCAGGAGGGTTTGTTCTTTCTTACCTAGATGATATTGCCATCCATAGCCAAATCAATTATCTACAAATTTCTTGTAAAAGATGATTTTGGTGTCAACGAAGGCTTTATATATATATATATATATATATATATATATATATATATATATATATATATATATATATATATATATATATATATAGATATATATATATATATATATATATATATATACTTTCTTTCCCATTGGTATAAAACTAAATTAGCGTATGTGTTAGCCATGGAGTTTATAGACTATTTGGGGAAAACAACTAGTTTCTTGAAATTTACTTGGGCAAGTTCTTCCCAAAAAATGACTTATCCAGATATTAGGTTAGAGAAGGGAGAGAATGATATCAATACCAGTGTGTACAAAAAAATAAGTATAAGCCAACAGATATACACACAAAAGAAGCATGCACACCCCACATGTATTTAGGGGCATATTAAAAAGCCAGTTCTGTAGAGTATGTAAATTGAATACATCTGATATAATCAATTTAGAACAAATAAAGGAAATGGCACTTGAATTTATTGAGAGAGACTATCCTTCAAGGATGGTTTATAGTACAATGGAGAATGTATCAAAAGAGAGAACAGGAAGGACAGCTCCATTTTATAGTCATAAGAATAATCTTGTAAGGAGATATGAGAGAAAAGAAGATAAACATAAATTAAGATATGTCATGTCATATAACAATAGTACTATAGATGTGGAAAGAATTATTAGAAAAAATTGGAGCATATTATTAAGTATGCCAGAGTTGAGAGGAATTTTAACCCCATATCCCACTTTTGCTTATAAGAATGAGCGAAATTTAAAGAGCAGATTATACTATAAAGATCTGGTAAATGAAAAGTGTAAGGGTTCTAACAGAAAAGGTACATACCCTTGCTTAGGTTTTAGTTGTTGGAAGGATATAATTAATAAAGTAGATTTTATACACCCTATTAATAAAAAATATATATTTTGATATATATGCAAATTGTATGACTAATAACATAATTTATTTAGCTACATGTATACAATGTTCAGTTTTTTATATAGGTAAAAGTAGTCAGAAGCTTAAAGAATGGATCATAGAGCATAAGTCAGAAATAAGAAGGGGAGTGGAAACAAATGCATTAGCAAAACATATATTAGAAGGGAATAAAACACATATTTTTAAGTTTAGAATGATCAAAATTATACATAAAACTGAGAGGGGGAGATATTAATAATAAATTAGAAAATTTGGAATTATTCTGCATACTTGAATTAAATGCTGATATATATCCATATTTGAATGGGACAGTGAGTGTAAAACCTGTTATGCAGAAAAAACAAATGACGTTGCACTAAATTAGATAATTGTATAATTTAACAGTAGTAGTGATTGGTTGGCTGTGTGTTATGTTTTTTATATAAAATTTGAAAACAGAGAAGTAGGTGTCGTATGCACCGAAAAAGGGAAAACCTAAAAGCTTTGCGTTGTGTATATTTTACTTGGTTTTTATTAAAAAAGTGAACGTATCTGAAATTTGTTTTCTTTATTTGGTTGTTATATATTATATATCTAATTCAGTTAACTGCAGTTTTTCGTCGGTTTTGCTGCTACCGTGTCTGAACATAGCATTGCAAATAGGGCAGTGCTGCATTAATCAGTACTGGGTCTTCTCCTGGTTTAAATTTATTTTGCAGACATCCAAACCAACATTCTTGAAGTGTGGTTGACCAAGTTTGATGATGACTTTAAGCTGGGAACTCTTATCTGCTTATCCACTAATACTAAACTGCTCCAAAATGATCATGGTATTTATGCATACCTGGTGTAATGAAAATGTAAATCTAAAGGCAAAAAAAAAATGTGCTATATGTGGTGCTCGTCTTCAAATGGATACAGTCATATGAGACCTGAGTACTTATGTGGACGGCTATCTTTCAGTTTGTTCTCACCATAGTCATGAAATCTTTCTACCTGGCTCAGTTAATTTCCAAGGGAATATCTTCAAGATTCATCTTACCACTGTACTCTTCCCTTATCAAACCCATCATCAGTACAATGTCTATTTTGGTATATACAAATCCAAACATATACCTCAAATAGAAAAGCCCCAACTGTTCTTAACCACACACAAAAAAAAAAAAAAAATAAAAAATAACGACCTTGAATCCTTCAACCATCCTGAAAATTAGGACAACTCTCCTTTAACTAGTTAGCCTACTGATGACCTTTCTCTCACTTTTCAAGCCAGGAAAGGTGCAGCCTTATTTGAACACCTATTTCTTCACAAAACTATTTTCTTTACAAACATCCATTATGTAACCCTGTGTTGCATGTGTTATCAAACATAAGTATTCAGTACTTTCATGACTGTCCTAAGAAAAGTTAAATTCCTTATAGCCACTCCATTAAAAACATACTTAAGAATTGCTGCAGTTTTCTTGTCTTAATTAGTGTAAGCAGTATTTTTGGAGGCATTATTTGTGGAAAATATCATTCTATGAGTCCCTGCAGCATACATTAATATTTAAGTAATCGTGTTCATAGGGTGTATGTGCATATCAGCTTGATTACTCAATCATATTAATGTTCCGTTTTGCTGTTAAGTTAGTAACTATTGGATAAAACATCTAGGCTTGTATCTTTGGACTACAGTTAATATGTTTTTCTTACCATTATGCAGATCCATTCTAATACTATATTTTGTAGTCCTATTAGCACATGTCTCATCAGTTAGATAATTTAATTAACATTACAGCCCATCCGTGTTTCCACTGCCATAGTTTTAGTAATACAGCATTATCTGCTGTTCTGGACTGTCATTTGATGGAGTTCTCTTTGAAACACTTATAACATATATACTCTAACAGCACTGGCCAAAATATGCTATCTGTAGCATATCTGCCAATAAATAATGAATGGGTCAGGAATATTCACTCTCATGATTACTGTTTACAGTAAATCCCTTGTAATTTTCAAAAGTGGTAAAAGGCACTTACTGTTTTAACCTTTTTTGCATAGGAGACCAGACCAATCGGAACAAGACTTTTTTGAAACATGCGTTGCATGACAAATGGAGATTCGTCTAATAAAAATGCTCATGTCTTATTAAATGTTATGAAGTAGAACAAAGTCACAGAAATTCAATAGATATACCCAGGTTGAACTTGAAGGTATGAAACAGTAAAGGACTTTATAATTGGCAAAAACACCTCCCACCAATGGCTTTATTAACAGATGCAGTAGTACCAGCTATTGACTACAATTTATTATTATAACCAACTTCAACCCCAGTTATGTTAATGCAAATGAATCAAGTCATTTAACTGCATGGCCAGCTAAATTATGGAGTCCTCTTGTTATTCCCAATCTAATGAACATACATGACATACAAAGAAAACAACAAAACAATAATATTTTCATTATAGATAACTCTGTACAATTGGGTGTCAAGAACTTGAAGACTAGGATAGAACAAAGCTATGTATGGTATCATGCTCTAGGAGTTGTTACTTAGACAATATTAATGATGTAATTTAAGATGCATTATAGAGACTGTTCAGGCACACATATGCATATGATTTGGTACTCATCATATCATGTGTCACTAATACTGGAAGTAACCTACTAAATAAAATGCATGCATCTATACTGGATACTACATAACCTTCACAGTTTTTTAATCTTTTAATTGTTCATATTTATTCATTTTTTGCATGTATTATAGCCAATACACTCGGTTTTAAGTGTTTTTGCAATGTTAGTAGTCAGCAGGCTTCTGGTGATCTATGTTTATTTATTTATTTACTTATTGCTGCACCATATGCTTCTGTGCTGTTAACTTACATCTTCTAGGAGTGACCCTTAACAATTAATTAATTATTCAGTTATTGACTTTCTATTTTTATTGGTTGGCGGACATTTAAATGTTAACAGGCTTCATATGATTGTTACTCTGATGAAGTCTCATACAGTAGATGAAACTGCTCAGTATTTTAATACACTTTTTGTTCAATAAAGGTTAATTGGGATGCTAAGTTACATTCTAATTCAAAAGTGGATGTTTTACATATACAAAAGAAAGTATATTGGAGTGTCACTTCATTGATATCTATACTAACCAAATTAATATCACACATTACTGGCATTCTTTCAACGTAAGTTTTATTGTTACATTTCCTTTAAAGAATGATAGAAAGCTTAATACAAAATAATACATAAATACCTGAGAAAACATCTGCATATGAACTGGTGGAGTCATCATTTTATCTCTAATTATGCTTTGTTATTCTCTTCCTATAATATTTAGCAGTGATTTGCTGATTAAAGTAACTTGCTATGCCCTTATTTTAAAATGAAGGTGAAAACTGAATACTTGGAATTGTCACGAGTTTATCTGTGCATGCAGAGTTTCTGAAAAGACATTATCCATATTTGTGGAAGTATTTGAAAGTTGTGTTTCATGTTTTTTTCTTCTTCATTTGATGACTTTGAAGGGCTAATGTTTAGTGTTTAAATTCACTTGCAAATACCACAAGCATGTCTGTGTATGCAAGTAAAGCTAAACAAACAATTTTCATCCCTTTAATATAAATTTAGACTTAAAATAAGCTATTTTAGTGGCATGAACACTTTTGTGAGGCTTTAAAAGCTTTACAAGGTTCTATGAATTGTTATTCTTACCTTCTTTTTCTTCCTCCTTAAAGTGAAAGCTGACCTTTCAACTCACTCTTTGAGCTGGAAATGATGTATTACAATTTTAAAATGTGAAATGCACTGTGCTTTAAGTATTAATACTTATACATTAACTTAAAAGCATTCATATCTAGGAATTAAAACACATTTTATTAAATCATACATAAAGAATATATATAATATAATATAATATAATATAACAAATTAAGGGTAAAAAAATAGCTTTAATACTAATAACTGGCTTGTAGTTTTGATTGCTTGTTATATATTAACAGATTGATGCTTGTTATATGGGAGGTGCAGGGTGCAGTGGTTGGTGCAGTGATACAGCAGTTAACATTGTCACCTCACAGCAAGAGGTTCTCTGGTTTGATTCTCAGCTGGGGTGCCTTCAGCACACAGTCTGCATGTCCTCCCTCTGTTTGTGTGGTTTTCCTCTGGGTGCTCTGATTTCCTACTACACTCCAAAGACATGCATCCGGAGTGTTTCTCCTCAGGCATCTACTGAAAATGGAGTCTGTCCCAGTCAGACTTTCACGGTAAACAAATGTTAAATAAATAAGTATAATAACAGATGGACTACACTGCAGCTTATAATAAGACACTTCTGGTATGACACAAATTATTAAATTCCCTGCTATTTGATTTAAAAAGCACAGATAGATTATATTTGATCGATTTTATTTAAAAATATTTGATGTTAGTTCAAATTTGCTCTGATGTAATGATAAATATGATAGAGGACTATTGCAAGAAATGAAAGTTTATAAGAAGGAACTCGAATAACGATTTCCTGATATATAAGGAGTGCTATACCTGTTCTTTCAAACAGCATAGTACATATGGATTATAACTGATGTACAGATTTCATGTAAATAGTAAAAGGTATAAGATAAGCAAGAATAGAAAAAATAAGGACAAATAGATATGTATTTAGTTAGTAGATTGCTATATTAATAATGTTATACACAGTAAATAAAAGAAGTAATAATATGCAACTTCTTGACCTTTATAATAACAAATGTGAAAATAACATCTGATAACCTTCTTATTGCAGTCTGAGGAGTAAGAATAAATTATATGAGAAGATGGGAATAGAGATAACTAATCTGGCTTATTTAAAGTGAACTGAGCATTTTCTCTCTTTCTTAATTGCATAGAGAAGGGCTTTCTTAAAAGGATTCATATTAAGACAGGGAACATACATGGATGAAGCAGAAATATGAACTATGTGCAGTTAGTCTATATCAATAAACTAGGTGTATGTTATTCCATGGTAGAATGTTTTAAGGTTATAGTGTTAGATAATAGTTATTTATTATTATTTATTTATCATTTGTTTACTGGAAAATTCCAACTTTGAGCGAGCCAATTTTCAGTGGAGCCCCAGGGAGAAACTCTCCAGTTGCATGTCTTTGTAATATTCTAAATGTTTTAAAAGTTTTGCCCATAGCTGAATGTTCTTTATCATTATTTCTGAAGTATATAATAGTTCTTTACATAAAAGTATTTTCAATAATTTGTTCTGTTATAAATGTCTGATTTTAAATGTTTATCTATTAATTGTTGTTGTTGTCTTTCAGCTTTTCCCGGTTAGGGGTCATGGATTAAATAATGTGGTAAAGAGGGGAAGCCTGCTTAAATACCTGACATAAAGCCCGAATAGTATTTTTACAAGAATACATTTACTCAATAAGGATGTTAATAAATTATCATTAAAGAATTATTTAATTCTTGTAGGCTCTGGTTTTAGATCTAAAAGAAGAGGCATTCCCATTAAGTGGAAGAATTGCCCAGTTGTGCCTAATGTAATGGATACTTATGCTGATAAAAACAGTATGTTAAGCATTTTTGTAGTTGAATGGGATAGGAAAATATATATTTTGGTAAACTCTTATTTGATTCCAGGGGTTGGAGCAAAAGATGCAAAAAATTATCTAGACACTATAGCCTCTTATATGAAAGGTGATATCATAATGGCTGGTGATTTAAATTGCGTCTTATCTGATAAGGGCACCACTGCTAGTAAGAATCCTAGAATCACATTATCAGCTAAGCACTTATCAATTTTTGAAAACCTTATGAACTTAAATGATATACATGAACTAAGAAAAGTAAATTCACTTATTACACCGATTATTCTTACAGATATGGGACTCAGACAAATATTGATAACATTTATGTTACAGGCAATTTGATTTCAAATGTAAGAGAAGTTTCCACAGTGTCATGTTCATTATCAGATCACAATGTTATTGTATTTAACATTTTTTTATAATATCTTCATACATCATAAATGACTACCAGCATACGTTGTTAAAATAAAAGCATTAAAGGAGTGGTATGCAAATGAGATCAAGAACTTTATAGAAATAAAAATAAATGGACAAGTAAATGAATTACTTGCTGGTATATAACTACATGCTGGTATATAAGTAAAACAAAAGAATGTGATAAAGAATTAAATGCATTACAGGCTAAAGCAGATAAAATAAAGTTAGACCTAAAACACAAATGACAGTCATAACTAAAAAAATGAATACAAAATGTGTTGAAATTTTAAATCATAGTGTCAGTAAACCTGGAAAAAACAAAAACATCAAATGTATTCAGTGAACACATCAAGCTTACATAAATGTGCTACTAAATCTAAAAAAAAAAAAACAAATAAACTAAATCGCCTTAAAGAAAATAGAATACAAATAAATAAAAGAAAGGAAAGCAGATATTTAGGATATTATTTAGTGCTTAAGAATATTCTATGAAAATAAAAAATCAAATAGCATAGTCAATGATGAGATACTAGAAACTTTTCTGAAGAAAATATAAAGAACAAATTAAACAAACAATTAATTTAAATGGATTGACCTTTTACTTTAAAAGAAATAAAAGATCAATTTAAAAAGTTAAAAAATAATAAGGCGGCTGATTTAGATGGTCTTATACCTGAACTATATAAACTATTGCCAGATAATGCACTCTTTATACTATAAAAAGCATTCAGGGAAATAAAAAACTACTCTGGAGATTTCCCATGATGGAAATATTCCCCCATCTCACCTTGTCGAAACCAAGACAAAGATCCTACAAAGTGCATTTCTTATAGGCTCATTTCACTCCTAAATATTGACTATAAGATGTCTATGTCTATTTTAACAAATAGAATTAATCTAGTAATGGTAAAATTAATTAACAACAGGCTGTATTTTGAATAGACAGGTACAAGATAATATAATAAGGATACAGTCAGTGATAGACAATGCAAATAAAAATAAAAAATCAACTTCTATCAGTCTTAATTTTGACAAAACCTTTGACTCAGTCAGTTGGCCTTATTTATTTAAAGAATATAATTCTCAGCTGAGTTAATATCATTAATTTCAAAGTTCTACATTAATACTTGTGCTTAAATCAATATAGGTTCCTTTCTTTCTAATTCCTTTAAACTACAAAAAGGTACTAAACAAGGCTGCCCACTATCGCCATAACTTTTTGTACTAGTAATAGAAACTTTTTCTGACTTTATCAGAACAAACAAAAATATTTACAGTATAAAAATAGAAGATAACTTGGCACTAAGGATTCACTTTTTGCTGATGACATTCTGTTTGCAAGAGGAAAAACAGAAAACTCACTAGAACCTATAATTAGTTCTATGAGGCAGTTTGAAACTAATTTGAACTTTAAATGTAATCATAAAACAAGTACATGATAAATCAATAAGGAATTTAAAAAATTCTTATAAATATTCTGATTTCAATTTGAATAACTCTCAAATAAATATATTGTTATCATCATTATGTCTATTAGTAAAGAAATGATACAAGTGAATTTTTAAACAGGTTATTGATAAACTTATAAGCCTAGTTACAAGTTGGAATACATTTTTCTTTACCATGAAAGAACAGTTAATGTTAATTAAGATGGTAATTATCCTTAAAATATTATTTGCTGATCACTCATTAACATTGTCTCCACAATACTACTACTACTACTTCTACTACTACTACTACTACTACTAATAATAATAATAATATGGTTCCCCTTCATAATATTGAATTACTGAATGCTCGAAATTCAGTAACTCGAAATTATAAAGTCAAACCAACAAAAATCCTGAAACCCACAAGCACAAAAACAAAAAAACCCTAACATACAGAACACAAATATCACACAACATGCACACCATACAACCCACATAACATAAACTACAAGCCCTAAACTACATGAACGCAGGGGGGCAAGCCCCCCTGCACCTCCACACTCCCTACTTATATATTCTAACTCCGAGATCACACTAATACACAAAAAAAAACACCACACAGACATTTTAAACTACTTCGCACACACACAAACACATCACACATACATAGACACATCCAACACTCATACTCTCACCTCCCTACCCTAACCCACATGCACAGCTTACAAAACACACACATACACTCACTTACCTTCACTTCCATAAAACATCCCAACTCACACACTTCCCATCCCATAGCTGACATACATAAGTGCAAATTTGAGATATTTGAATTTGCGCTTATGCAGATTCGCGCTTATGCATTTTCGGCTTTACAGTCTCAAGTTACTGAATTTTGAGCATTCAGTAATTCGGGATTGGGAAGGGGAAATATATATATATATATATATATATATATATATATTAAAGACCTACTCTTTTCAATTTTCCCAATAGTTTATGCAAATGAATGCTTAGAAACTCACAATTTCATTAGAATGATAGATCTAAAAGAACAAAATAACTTAATTTATTGGCATCAATTTTTAAATGAAACTGAAATATATACTGTTGAAAATTTGATGTCTAGATACAATCAGTTTTAATAATTGGTTAATGATACAAATATGCAGATATTTTGTAAACTCAAAGATAAATAATATATTTAACTTGGATACAAAATCTTTTCCACAAGTATTGGAATTCCTAATTAATATTAATAATAAAGCAATGGAAAATAAGTCTTACTTATCACAGATTTATAGAATTGTTAGATTAGACTTCTTATACTGACACACTACTTTTTGGAATTATTCCACAAAAATTAATAACAGAATTTTTGCTGCTGAAGATAAAAACATAGTATTAAAGTCAATAGAAAAAAAAAAACTACATCCTCTTTATATTGGAAACTTTTCTCCTGGAAATTCTTGCACAGAGTGTTTATTACAACTAATATAGATATAATTATGTATACATCAAGCAGTATCAAATGCTGGAGATGTGGTTCTATGGTAACATCTAATTGGATATATATGGTATATGAATATGAGGTCATCTCCCCTTTTTTGGAAAGAAATCAACTTTATACAAGCATTGTGGTCACATAGGTGTAATATTTCCAAGTCATTGATTTTATTTAATGCCCCAATCCCTGAAATAATTTCAAGGACTAAATACCTCTTTTTTGGTCTATACTAGTAGTAGCTAGAAATATAATAACCCATAATTGGAGGAGTAAAACTACTCCCTTTTGTACTAAATTTCTTAGTATGGCAAAAATTGTATTAGCAGTGAGCTGCATACAATTAGGATGAGAACTTTTAATACTACTCGTTCATTAAGGAGTGGCTAAAACTTAACGATTTGCTTGAAAAATGTTAACTGTTGTTAATTTGTATTACAGTGACATACTACACAGCTGTGGACATCTGTAAATAGTTACGTTTGTTTTATTTTACTATATTTGTTCTTTGTTATTAAAATAAAATAAAAAATGTTAAAAAAAAGAAAAGATCAACGAGAACAGATTATGGTGGTTTGAGTTAATGTGCAAAAAAGCAGAAGACAAACTAGTGAAGTAGATTTGTGTCATGCAGGAAGAATGTATAAAGAAATGAGGGCATCCAGCAAAGAGGTGGATGGATTAGATAAGAGAAGATCTGCCATAGTTAGACATGAGTGTTAATGAAGGCTGGAGTGTGGCATTGAATACAGAGAGATATCAACAGGTAACATGACACCCCGACCCATAGTAGAAAATGAGAAAAATGGGGTTGATGATGATTAAATGATAGCTTTATGTTTTCCAAAAACAAGAAAGCACCTATATTTCATCTAGTATCCTATTCTACTGCTCCTCACATTTTTACCTCTAAATCTTATTTCTAACACAGAGATTTATTTCATCGAGAAAGATACTCCTCCTATCTTTACTTTGTCACCCAGTTCTTTACTTTTTTTCATTTTTAAAGTTATGGCTATTATATTTAAACATTGATATATATATTATACAACTTCTTTCATTCAGATTTTGTTTCTCATAATCCAAATACAGTCATTTGCATAAGTAATTATGATTAGAATTTTATTCCTTTATTAGTCATGTAAGTAGCAGCTCTCATGTTCAAATTTACATCTATGAATAATACATTAATAATTAATGCAAATAATATACTACTCAGACATCCCTGAAATATGCAGTTATTTAAGTATGTTTCTTTGATTAACCATCTACTCAATAACATTCTACTTTATTTTTATTATATGCAGAACAACATACAGTCTTAATTTTCTTACTAATTCTATAACCTTCCATAGTTGTACATCATTGTCATAGAAGTTCATGCTCTACTGTATCAAAGCTTTATTTAAATCTCCTAGCATGATCTTGCTCTCATCAGTCTTGTTTATATCATCCACAATTTCTCTTAATATGAATAACATTAATAATAATAATAATAATAATAATAATAATAATTACTGCTATCTTTCATAATACTTTCCATTCTTTTCTGAACTATTTACATAAACATCTTATAATCTGTATTGTTTAATACTATAGGTCTCTGATTTTCAACTTTTACGTTGTTTTTCCATACAAATTTAAGTATGCCACTGCATAAATTTTATACATAAAACATTCAGTAAACCACTTATTCATAATGTTTAAAAAGTATTTTTGACAATCCATGAAATTCTTATAGAATTGGTATCCTATTCCATCTGATCCTGAAAGTGACTTCAAGTTCTAAGTACCTTATGCAATTCATATAAGGAAATCTCATATCGGGTTCCTTATTTTCTTGTTCTGTCAATTTTTAATATGCCATTTCCTTTTTGGTACTTTCTTTCAATCCTGAACATTTTCTTTACATACTTTATTACAATATTCATAATTTGCTCCTGATATATTCTTACCTCTTCTCTGTTTTCTTTAATTTCCCTCAATGTATTAGTATTCTCTTTAACCGTGTTATTCAAATAAATCGATAGCTTTTCTTTTAACCCTTGAAATAATATGTTTGCTTAAATAATGCTTTTTTATTTTTTTCTTGATTCTTTTCATAAAGTATCTGTTCTATCTTGTAATATCCCTTATCATTCCTTTCTAAATCATTCAAAGCATTGTTTTATAATTTGTTTTGCTTTTATTACACATGACTGCTGTTGAAAAAAATGTTTTATATATTTTTTCAAAACTAACCACCACTCAAACCAGTTTCTGTAAAATACTCTAGTGCAAATATGACCTTTCCATAAATACATCATTTTTTTCCATTTTCATCACACAATTTCTCATTTATTCTTTTTATTCCTTTTTCCAATCTGATATACTCCTTATTTTCTTGTATTTCTAACCATATGGCTGAGAGATCTAAAAGTCTCTCTAACTTAGCTATATTTAAAACTTGTAATATAATAAAATAACCAAGTTCCATGTTATGTATACCTTGGCTAGATGTCCACAAAATATTATTCCAAATTTTTTTTTAATTGTCACATTTTATAACTTCAAAACATTTTCTTAGCATCATCTCATCTCTTTTCCTTTTTTCCTTTCAAATCCCAATTACAATCTCCAATTAATATAATATTCATATTAATTACTACATGATCCAAAATTTTATTAAATAAAATTTCCCTTTCTTTACATGTAACATAGTCATACAGTTCTATAATTCTATATACACCTGATTATGGCATCTGAGATCTACAATAGTTTTCCCATCATTGCCAATGTTCAATATTTTCACTGACTTTCTGCAAAGTGCAACTACGCCTGAACAAAGTTCCTTTCCTAAGTTTCATCTTGTATATCCTGTCCAAAGTTTCTTTGTTTGTAACCTCTCTTCTTATCTCTCAAAACTTACCTCTTCCAACATTATCACATCAACATCACACTTAAAACACCAATTTAGGATGCCTATTCTTCTACTTATATTTGAGATACTATTAACATTTACTGAAAGTACTCTGAAGTCATCATTATGTCTATGTTGTATCATACCAGAAATTGTGTAAATTTGAAGTATTTATCTCATTTGCATTATCCATTTCCTTTCTTTTTTCTTTTATATTTATCCTGTTAAATTTGTTTTTCTGTCTCTTACTCTTTTGCCAATAGAATTCTTTTTACCTTTCACCATTTTCTAATTTGTATCTTCCACATCACATATATCTTCTTCTATATTACCTTCTGTTTCATTTTTCTCTTTATCCTTATCTTTATTTTTACCCTAATCATGCTTCTCTGTTTTTGTATACTGTCCTCACTTTTGTTTACTTCTTCTTCATATTTTTCTCTATATGTTGCAATACATCCATAAATTTTCAATTTTATTACATTTATAATATTTCAGTTCTAATTTTTTGCATCACAACCTGTTTCCCAACAGATATAATAGTTCGTCATCTCACAATAACATTAAATGATCATCTTTTCCACAGGGAAAAGAAAAGATTTCCAGTTGTCCCCAGTATTTTGCAATACCTCTGTTACCCTCTACATTTATCATACTAGGGATATGAATTTTTTGTATTTCTCCATTTTCAGTACAATATGACATTCCCATCTCATCAGTCCAAATCCTCTGTTGTCAGAGAATTTGCTAATGTCCATAACTTCTTTACAAAGTTTGCTTAAATATCTATTTAAAGCCTCTTTTTCAAATTCAGTTTAAAGTTGAACGTGGTTTTCTTTTTCTTTGAAATTCTTTTAACCACATAAGAATTCCATGAATTAAAGTTCTTTTTTATTTAATACTACCCAAAAAACTTTCCAGAACAGAACCAGCCTCAAAAATAATGTCACAAAATGTTTCTTTGTGAATAAGAATACAAGCTCTTACCTTCTGAGCCTTCACTTCCAATGGGACCATGTAATTATCCCAAATGTCATACCTGACTATTTCTTTTTTATCCTTGTTCGGAATTCCAGTCATCTAACCACACCCCCTTTTCCCATTTTGCACATGGGGTCAGGGTGTTGGTTCAATGGTGACAATCATTTAGAGCCAAGGTTTACACTGCCAGGCAGCTATGCCTGCCATGGTAGTTCTTCCAAACTACACACTCACCTGTACACTCCAATTTAATGTGTCCAATCCATCTACTGCATGTTTTTGGAATGTGGGAGGAAACCGGAGCTCCTGCAGGAAACCCATGTAAACACAGTGAGGACATTGCATATTCCACATAGAAGGCTACTCAGCTGAAAATCTAACTGCGGACCTCTTGCTGTGAGGTGACAATGCTATCTGCTGTGCCACAGTGCCTCCATCTTTGTTCTGATTTCTCACCATAAATTTCCTTTGATTGTTGACATTTCCTTTCTGCTGTTTGTCTCTCATCACTTCCCTGCCGTTTCTTTAATAGTCTCAGAGTATGATTTCTTTGTCTGGCAATATGTTTTCAAAATCACTTCAGATTCTTCTGATTGAATTTTGTCTATAATTTCCCCACATGAAATATCTTTTCCACTCTCTGCCTCACTCTGATACAATTCACCCAAAATATCATCTCATAACCCCCCCAAATGGAGGTTTGTAATACCATATCCACCATTGTTTTCAACATTTGCATCCAACGAAACAAGCAAATTCTGATGAAACAGAATCTTGTAGAGCTTTAGAAACTACACTATTGTTCCCCTTTGTGCTATCCACAATCTTGGATCTCCTTGAGTAATGTTCTCCCTGATATACTGTACTAGGAATGGAACAAGCACACTCTTAACAAGTAGGGATCCATTATTTAAATACAAAATTACTCTTATTTACAAAATATTTATAAATATGTACAAGTACATATTAATAATTTCCTATGCAATCATGCTAAATTACATCCTTTTGAGACTACCACTCCTTTTTCCATAACTACCATCTGATTTTACTTCCTGTTGTTGCTAACATCCATTTACCATTAAACATAATTTCCTTTATTCTTTCATTCCATATAACCCATAAAACATAAAATAACTTTTTAATCTATCTTTTAACATAATCTTTACTTCTATTCTTATAATATCCATATTTAATCATATCCATGTTTATTTTATCCACGTCTTTTATATCTTCAAAAAAATCTTCTTTACATAGTTATCCTCATAACATCTCTACAAAAATCTTTGCATTCTACTTTCTGATTATACCATTTGCTTTATTTTTATAGCTTTAATTATTTTCATCTGTTAGAATTCCTCATGGCTTTATGGTTTTATGGTTTCATGGATAGTAATATTTTGCCATTACAATATTATACCACACTTTTCTATATTTTTTATCTTTTTCTATATTATCAACTTTTATTTTCCACAACAATATTTTTTTCATGGTAACATTTTATTTCATTTATACACTTTTTTATTTTACTTATTTTACCATACCTCCAAATTTATCATACATATATTAAACAGTTTTACTACTAATCTATCATCTTTTTCATTTATCCACTTTAGCACTTTGTTAAAATTTAATGAAGTAACATATACCACTTGGTTAATTAACCCTAAACCTCCTTCTTCTTTATTTACATACAAAAACTTCTTTTTCTACTGGGTTTAATCTGGAACCATATGTGACTCCCTCTTTACCCTGGGCTAGCAATCAAGGAGCTGCAATCCTCACCACTGACATCAGTGAAAACAGTCACTAAAGCAGGAATGAATTAACACAGTATTTTCAGATGCAGCTCTCTGCATCAAACATAGTTTCCTCCAAGAGCACACAGGGAATACACTCTAGACCTGGGACTGGACTCTCTGTCTCTCCCGTTACCAAAATAGACTCACATTTGTGTCCCAGTTCCAATTAGCTGACACACCTACACCTGGGTATTTGTTTTTCACACACACACACACACACACACACACACACACACACACACACACACACACACACACACACACACACACACACACTCACACACACACACACAAACACACACACACACACACACACACACACACACACACACACACATTCCTGGGAAAGGATGGTATAGATTTACTAGTTGTAGCCCTTCTACCCAGACTATAAGGTAAACATGCTGCTACCAGTCAACTACTCCAGGGTCTTGCAAGGATATCCAATTATACGGAGTAAAATCAATACTAATTAAATGGTAGAGTGTAACCAAAGCAGCCAGGCATTTTGGAGTGGCCAAGGCATCACTAAAATAAGCACAAGTACTATCACGCTATTAAAAGTATTCTCTAAAAGACCAGCCACATTTAAAGGTATAAAAATGATAAGTAATAAATAATAAAATAGAAAACATGAGAATACTAAATATCTAAGCACAATAAAAAACATCAGAGTTTCAATCACAAGAGAAATAAAAATGGCAAAGTTGGGCATATTCAAACAGATGCAGAAAAACAATACTTAACTAATCTGAAGAATAACTGTTCCCTAACTAACTTAATTAATACAGCAAGGCAAGATTAGATGCTGAGATGCTTACTTCCACAAGGCAAGATGTTGAACTTCTAACTAAAACTGAACTGAACAACTGACTGTAATTGTCCTAAATCTTTATATCAGGTTCCAAACAAAACAAAACAAAGCAAACTGCTGTGAGAGTTCCAGCCTCTCAGTGCTGGTTATAGAATGACATCACATTTGATAATGACTCTGGTACAATATACATTCAGAGCTTTGTTAAGATCTATCACAGTATTTGAAAGTTATAGAACTATTTTAAACACGTCTACTCTTCCCTTCCATAATTGTTTGTTTAAACATATCCATTTAATCAGTTATAATAAGACTGCTAATACATTTTAACAAAAGCATCTGTACAAGTCAGTTAGTCAAATGACACAAAATTGTTTACAAAACTCCAGTTAATGATGCTGTCATATGTCACACATGCATTGCCCCACTCTCCCTGACAGAGATGGCAATATCTCACATTGTCACATCTCTCTTCCCTTTGAAGACTCAAGCTAGTTTTTGAAGTGACCCTGGAAAAATGTTGCTTGAGAGAAATGGCCTGTCTTGGAAGACATTAATCTATACCCTGTCTTGAGAGTCCATCTGTATTGGCATTGCTGTAATCTGGACTGGCTAACACAGAGAGTCCTCCCAAAGCCCCTTTAAACTTTTGGAATACCTGGTCACAGGCCGGGGTCCACACTACCTTATCTGCCCTGTTTTTCCTTGTCAGGACTGTGAGTAGAGCAGATGTTGTCATATAATTGGTAATGAAATTTCTATAGTACCCTGCTGTCCCCAAGAATGCCCTCACCTGATTTCTGGTAACAGAGGCAGGCCACTCCTGAATGGCTTCCACTTTGGCAGGTTCTTTCCTAATCGTACCACTCCCCACTCTGTCCCAGGTAGAAGACCGCTGCCATACCAATCTGATACTGACTGGTCTTAATGGTCAACCCTGCCCTTTGCAGTCTGCTCACATCCTCCTTGACATGCTTAGGCTTCATTATGTTAACATAGTAAAATGTGTGCCTCTGCCTCCTGCCAAGCAGGTTTACCATGTAATTAACAATACTGACCTTCTTTATCACTTCAAAGAGTCACTCCCAAGCTGCTTACAGCTTGTTGTATCTGATGGAAGTGAGCACCATAACCTGCTGTCCTACATCGAAATCTCTGGCTTGAGAATTCCTCTCATACCAGACCTTTTTCTGTTCTTGGGCTCCTGCCATGTTCTCCTGGGTCAAGCCCAAGAGATCCCTAAGCCTTGTAATCAGGTTTAAGACATATGCCACAGCAGACTCCTTGTTGGATTTATACTCACCCTCCCACTAATCACACATCAAATCTGTAGGTCTCCTCACCCTATGCCCATACAGCAACTCAAATGGTAAAAAAGTGTGGATTCCTGGGGTACCTCTCTGTATACAAACAGTGGATGGGGGAAATATTTGTCCCACTATCTCTTAAACTGGCCTGCAAATGACCATAGTGTAGTCTTTAGTGTAGAGTTTAACTTTTCCACAAGACCCTTAGTCTGGATTGGTAGGGGAGTGGTCTTTAGGTGCTTCACCCCACACCATTTCCACAGGCAAGCCAGTAGGTCTGACATGAAATTGGCACCTCTGTCAGTATTTCTCTCATGAAACCTACCTGCTGAAAGTCTCTAACAAAGCATTTGCCACCTTTTCTGCCTTGATGGAGGACAGAGCCACCACCTCAGGGTATCTAGTATTATAATGGACTACCACCAGGATATACATGTCCACTGTGCAACTTGAGATACTCAGAGGCCCCACAATATCCATAGCTACCATCTGAAATGGCTCATCAATCAAGGCAAAGGCATCAATTGAGGCTTGATCTTGTCCCTGCCTTGCCTAACTTTTGACTCTGCCCACAGGTCCTGCATTACCCTGTTACATCCTTTGTAATCCCAGGCCAATGAAAGTTTTGCATAAGACATCTCTTGGTATGTTTTATGCCCATATGACTTGCAAAAGGAATGTCATGAGCTATGGCTAGAATTGTCAGATGGTAGGCTTTGGGCACTACCAACTGCTGTATTAGATCACCCTCTAGCCCTACCTCAGGGGTCCACTCTCTATACAGCAACCCTTTGTTCCAGTATACAGATGCTCCTTTTCCTTGAGCATCAGGTTCCTCGTTAGCTACCTCCCTCAAGTCTTGTAAAGTAGGGTCCAAAAGCTGAGCCTGTGTCAACTCTATCTTTGTAACCTCTCCAAGCTCCCATTTTACAGACAGCCTAGTATCTTTTGATAGTGATGCCTCATTTTCAGCAAGGGTACTACCACTCACGTATGTCCTTGCAGTCACCCCATCCATGGGAACATCATTACCTACCAGCAGCTGTGGCTCACTTTCAGGCTTACTGCTGCAGGGTAGTTCCCTCCTGAAATAACCACATCATCAGACTGAGCTTCAGGTGTGAGGTCTGTCTGGGTCTCCTCCAGGCTACCAGACCTACATGCCTGTCTCCAAGCCCGACAGTGTGTAACTACATGCACACAAGGTACTGCATTATCAAAAGCATTCCCTATCAAGACATCTGCAGGAACATCCTTAAACACAGCTATCTACTTGCTTCCTTTTCAGCCTTCCCAGTCAAGGTGAACCCTGGACAAAGGTATTTGAAATGTGATCTCTCCTAATGCTTTGATTGGAGTGGACTCCCCAAGCAAGTACTGCTCCTCTTTAACCACTGCAGGCTTCAAAATGCTTATGCCAGAGGCTGTGTCTCTATTAGGAGTGGCCTGTCTTCCATACACTAAGATAGGATACAAACATCTGTGATAGTGTAGTACCCCTGTTGTCTCCAGAAAATTTACTACTGGCATGCTGTTATTCCCACTTGCTGGCTCAACGTTTGTTTCCCACCTTATTTCACTGGACATTTGTATGCTACATGGCCCCTCTGGTTACATTTAAAACGTCTAACCCTTAATTCTGCCCATGAACCTGAATTAGTGGCTCTTCTTGTTACCGGTAGACTCTGAGTGAATTAGGCTGCCCATCATGGATTCCTTTTTATCCATGTGCGGCACTGGGTATCCCCTTCTTGTACAGTGATGCCCTGCTTGATAAGTAGAGATCAGCTTTTCTCCCCATCTCATCTGCAGAGTTACACTCCCAGTCTACCGACCAGATTCTTATGTCATCAGGCAAAGTATTAAGGGCTTGTTCCCTCACCAAAAAGTCTGCCAGTCATTCAAAAGTGGTGACCTGACACCCACTCACCCACCTATGAAAATAAGTATTTAACTCAGGAATATAATCACATATACTTTCATCTGCCTTATGTCTATACTCACAAAATGTTTTTTTCCTGTAAGCTTCAGGTGTTAACTTATAATGGTTAAATACATTGTTTCACTCTTTTATAGTTTAGACAATTAGTATCAGACAATTGAGAAACAGCAGTTATAGCTTTACCATGGAGTAAGGTGGTCAGGAACATTATACTGTTTATGTACTCTTTCAAA
This sequence comes from Protopterus annectens, assembly GCF_019279795.1. Classification (NCBI taxonomy): domain Eukaryota; kingdom Metazoa; phylum Chordata; order Ceratodontiformes; family Protopteridae; genus Protopterus; species Protopterus annectens. Next base: position 1,893,116,393 of record NC_056739.1, on the reverse strand, counting down.
TATATGAATACAACTATTAAAGTCATCCCCCTCTGCAAGTTGTGAAAGAAATTTACTGACCTTTATTGCTTCTGGGGTCTGATTATTCCCTTCCCCATTACTTCCATGACCCTGATGAAGAGTCAGCATCTCCCTATTATGTTGTCACTGCTTCTCTTTTTCTTCAGCCTCCAACTGCCGCATCTCTCATTTTCTTTGATCTCTGAATGATGCAGTCTCTCTTTTTCTTTGATCTCCAAATGCTGCACTCTCTCTTCAGTCTTCAAACATCACAGATTCTCTTCAGTGTCCAAATGTTTAGTCTCCAGTCCATGCTGATGCTGTTTCTCCTTTTCTTCAGCCTCCAGATATCACAGTTTCTCCTTGGCCTCCAGTTCAGTGTCTTTATCTTCAGACAGATTTTAAAGTCCCCTGAGGAAAAGGTGAATTGCCCTGTTTCTTTAGACTTCACATCCCCAACACTAGACTGGTTGTCTTCCTCATCATTGGTCCTTGCTGCAGCTGCAATTAAAGCTGAAATAATTTCCTCTTTTGTTCGGTTAGCATGCAGCAACCCATTGGCTTTGCACACCTTGACTAACTGGTTTGTTGTGAGCTTACCATAATTCTGTGCTGATATCTTTGCCTGCTTTCCATGACTAAACTAAACTAACAAAAATAAATAAAACTGTTGTGAAAATTAAACTCTGAATGTTGTACTTGTGGCTGTTGAGATTACACACAAATTCAGTGACAACTGCACACAGGCTACTGAAGTTCAATTTATATCCCATCGCTCTGACACCAATATGTGATGGCCTCTCTACCCCAGGCCAGTAATTAAGGAGCCTCTGTTCTCACCACTGACACAGGTGAGAGATGATCACCAAAAACAGGAATGAATTTAAATGATATTTTCAGATGCTCTCTGCATCAAGCACAGGTTCCCACAAGAGCACACAGGGAATGCTCTTCAGACCTGGGACAGGACCTTCTATCTTTCCAGATCCCAAAAAAGAACCACTTTGGAGCACTGTGTTCCAATTCCAACTAGTTGAAACACCCACACCTGGGTATTTGAGTTTCAGACACACACACTCACACACACACACACACACACACACACACACACACACACACACACACACACACACACACACACACACACACACACAGACACACACACACACACACACACATCTGTGAAAGACTGTACCCCTTTTACCCAGGCTATAAGGTAAACCTGCTGCTGCCAGTCAACTACTCTCAGGCTGTTACAAGGATATCCAATTTTACTGAGTAAAATCAATAGTAATATAAATGGTAGAGTGTAACAAATGCAGCCAGGCTTTTCAGAGTGGCCAAGCCATCAATAAAATAAGCACAAATACTCTTAAGATATTAAAAGTATTCTCTAAAAGACCAGTGACAATGAAAGGTATAAAATGTTTAATAATAAATAATACAATAGAAAATAATAATAAATAATGAAATAGAACATGTGATAACACTAAATATCTAAGTACAATAAACATCAGAGTTTCAATCATTGCAGAAATAAAAATAACACAGTTGGACAGATTCAAACAGATGCAGAAAAAACAATACCTAGCTAATCTCACTGTATTTCCTGATTGTCTAAAGAATAACATAATTAATACAGCAAGGTAAGATTAGATGCTGAGATGCTTACTTCTACAAGGCAAGTTAATGTGCTTCTAACTAAAACTGAACTGAACAATTGACTGTGATAACTGTCCTAGAGCTAAACAAAGCAAAACAAACTGCTGTGAGAGTTCCACTCTCTCAGTAATGGTTATAGAATGACATCACATTTGATCACCTGACTCTGGTATAATACATATTCAGACCTTTGCTAAGATCTGTTGCAATATTTGAAAATTATAGAACAATTTGTTTGAACATATACATTTAATCAGTTGTAATAACACTGTTAAATTTTTAACATAAGAATCTGTACACGTTAGTGTGATAGTCAAATGACACAAAATTATTTATAAAACTCCAGCTGATCGTGCTGGCATATGTCGCACATGCACTGCCCCACTCTCTCTGGCACAGATGACAATATCTGACATCATCATACCTCATAAAAATGAAAAAAAGTATCTTCAATAATTCATTTTCAAATTCTGTTGGCAACATAAATACACTTGCTAAGTATGCTATTTTTTCCTTTAGTACCGGATTTATCAAATAAGCCATTTTTTCTGAATAACAAGTTTATATGTTCTCCAGAAAGTACGTTTGCTTTATTACTTCTGTTGTTTTTTTTTTTTTCCATTGAGTTCTGCTTACATCTTTAGTCCCAAAGTTTATACCTAACAAGGAAATTTCATTCATTGTAAAATATATTCCACTGATCATTACTGCCTCACCTAAATCTTTACTTTCCTCTTTATTCAAAGCCATTGCTATTATTTCTAAACACTCATTTGTGCAAATTACTTCTTTTATCTCATTTTCTTTTGCAATTATTATAATGTCATCTGCATATGTTAACATAACTGGAATTCTTAACCCTTCAGGTGTTATATACCCTGCCACCTTTATTTTGTAATTTATTTCACAAACTATCACATTCATGGTTAATGCAAAGAGTAAACAACTCATTGGAAATTCCTGTCTTACACTTCTATTCATATGTTCCTTTTGGCTTAGCCAGCCATTTACAAGTATTTTTAATTTATTATGACTATATACTGACAAACATAATTTCCTAACTTTTCTCACTTATATTATATTCGTTCATTCATAATATCATCCACAATTCCTCTATCATTAATAATTCGTGAAAACCCTTCCCCTTTATACTATATATGATATCTTCCATAACATTTCCCATTTTTGTTTCAAATCTCTTTTGTATTATTTTCATAACAATCTTATAATCATTATTATTCAATACTACTGGTCTTCAGCTTTTTAATTCTCTTTGTCTTCATTCTTCCCTATGAATTTAAGTATTCAATAAATAATTATTTATACATAAAATATGTATTTAGCCATTCATGCAAGATCTTTAAAAATGCATTTTTTGTCAATCCCTTACATTTTTATACATTTCATATCTTATTCCATCTGGGCTGGTAACCAAATCCAGATTTCCTTGTCCACATATGTGATTTTATTTGTATTTTACAGTTGAAATAAAAGACAAAGACATTTGGACTTGAATTGTTCCCGTTCATGTGGGTGCCTATTTACTTTTGTGCTCCTTTACTTTAATCTAATTTCACTGTTAATATATACTTTTAATTCATCCCATTTACCTACTTTTAAAAGCAAAATCGCCTTATTGCATTATCCCTTCTTGCACTTCTTTTCATTGCTTCACTTGTATCTTTTGACTTCAGGGCCAATTGCTATCAGTCAATATGAGTCTGTTGCATTACTTTTCTGACCATTGCAATATGAAACCTTTTTGTAGCATTATAACTAATTTATTTAACATCTATAATAGGAAAGTATTTTGACTGTGTTGTGTTAAAAAGTAGTCCAACAGAATATTTTCTTGTATTGGACATGACACATTATCCTGTGAACACTAGGTTATGTTTAATCAGTTTTTTTTTCAGTTTTATGCTAACATACTCAATGTTCAGTCTGAAACTGACTGATGATGATACTTATATATTTTATTATAAGCTTTTACAAATACCACACATCAAAGTATGTTGTAATGAAATTTTCAAATGATTGATAAGCAGAACCTACAAAGTCAGGTTTAAGAATTTGTTGTTTTAATTAAATATAGTTAATTATGGTTTATCTGAGAAGTCAGGATTGAGCCATTCTTTTTTAAAAATATTTATGCAATGTGTGAATTATACCTATGTAGTTTTTTGTTCTGATTGCAGATTAGTATTAATTAGGAATACTAGTGACATTAGCCTGTAGCCATCAGAATTTGCAAGCATATTTAAATGAATCTTATAACTAGTCTTTTGAAAAAGTCCTTACATATAATAAGAATAATAATTCATTCATGTTTTTTCAGAGATAAGGTTGATGGCTTTCTAATACAATTGATATCTCAGTCTTAGACAAGGTGCCAATGTTTATAAACCTAAGAACTACTGTGAATTACAAACCAAGTTTTAAAAATAAATACAAGCTACCTGATTAGAAAATGATGCACTAAAATGAGAATATTTTTCAGCTCTGTTTCTTATAGAAAATCTGGGGTCCGATTTCCACTTTTTACATTTTTGGTACTACAAATAACAATCAAGTACCATGCATGTTTTTGCTATTTCTGACTAATGGTATAAAAGGTGAAAACAAAGTATATATAATATTCAACACTTCCATTGCCGAGAGAGATTATCAAATCTTCAGCTGTACACTATAGCCTCTTCACTGGGAATCTAATTTATATTTTGAAAAAGATTTCCAGAGAAGATACTAAGCCATTGTTGCATTTATGTCTTAAAATAAACATCGCCTAATGACAAGAAATCAAGAAAAATCATGTGATGCTTTAAACCCCATTTTATTCCAAGTGTATGACATTTCTACTATTGTAACTCACTTTGTTATACATTATTGCAGATAAGGGCTGGACATCTCAGCTTTATGCCTGAAGATGTAGGATGCACGATCCTCAATAACCTCCTCATAATTTAGAGGTATTCACAATATACTTTCAAGCACTATGTCATCCACATAGCACTAGTAATACAGGCAGACAAAAATGGAATTTCATAGAATTTAAGTATGTGTGAATACACACACACACACACACACACACACACACACACACACACACACACACACACACACACACACACACACACACACACACACACACACATAAATATATAGGTTTACTGTCATTTGATTGAACAGTACTTTACTGAAAAGTAAAATGTTTGAAAGAATGTAAGTGAAAACCCATCTGACTGTAAATCTGCTTGACTACAACTCATTTCACTGAACCACAACTCATACAAAATAGTCAACAAAAGGAAAAAGATAATAAAATAGTGTTTTAGCATGGGGACAAGCCTCCCTTCACTCCTGGTGATGGATTTACCCACCAGACCCCATTTAATTGTATATAATAACCCTACAGCCAGACAACCACTTGAGAAAAGAAAAACTACCACATATGGCGAACATCATTTCTTAAATTAAATATTTTGTATAATACCGAATACTGGTAAACATTCTTTTTTTCCCCTCTTCAATTAGAACTGACAGCTGAGAGGGGCATGTCTGAATATCAAGCTGATCGGTACAGAAGCACAGACTGGCTATCTACAATAAAGCAGAAGAAAACCTTTTTTTTCTCTTCACATGAAGAGCTGGGAGTGGGGTGGGGGGGCTGGCTTAGATTTGGAGGCTAACTGGTAAAAAGTTTTTTTTTTTGTTTTGTTTTTAATCTTTGAAAAGCAGATGGGCAATAAAATGCAAACCAACGTATATAGCGACAAAGACCTTTTGTTTTTTTTCTTTTTCTCTTCACTTTAAGAGCTGATGGAGTGAGAATGCCACTTCGGGATCAGCACCATCTACAGCTCTGGTTACCTGTGGTATGTACCCTGTCCACCACAACTCACACTGTTACAGTCAGTGAGTAATGCCAAGAATTAGAGTTTCATACTTCATATAGTAGAAAAAAATATGTAGGCTCTCTCAGTTAACCTGTTGGGTTAAGGCTCAGGCTTGTCAAACCTCTTTCTGTGGCAAAGATGCAAAGTTTGAAATGTCCTCCCTTTTACTTTAATTTTAAGACTTAAGATACTATCTTAAGAGTATCCACTGGTGTCTGCGCTGCAATAGAGGACTAACACTCTGCTAAGGAGGTGGGTTTGAAATTTGAAAGGGAACAGTGCTTTCAATTTCCTCCTTTTTACTTTTTCCCCCAAGACTTCAGATAATATGTAAGTGGATCTTTGGTGTCCACTGTGCAGAGGGCTAAAGCTCTGTGAAAAAGCTGTTTGCGAATGCAGATGGCATAGAGCTTGAATCTTCTTCAGTCCTTTAGGAGATGAGAAGACTATCCCTGATGTCTAATGTTTACCCCTCCTCACATTTTTGTGTTGTGCAAGAATTGAAAGAATGGTATGATACTGGAAATACTGGAAATAATTGGAAGAAATGTCTTTATCTTTTAATTACTCAAGAACTGTGCTGAACAAGTGCCAGTCTCTCTTCTACATGCCAAATTTTCTTGTACCTTTCAGAATAAAAGTCTTCACACAAGATCTGATGAAGGTGACTTAGTATATAGTAGCAGCATACAGTGGATTTAGATGTTGACAATATCCAAATCAAACCTTACCGTCTCAAATAACAGTGGTGATAAACTGAAATATACTGAGTTGTATTGTCTGTTATTCTGTACTCATTATACTGTCCTTGGCTTCTGTACCCAGAATTGTTCCTTTCCCCTTGAAAGGCAGAATTAATACTAAGTGCCCTGCTTTCTGTAGTTTCTTGAATGATGGATATTTGTCTTGACTTCTGCATGGAATCTTGAGTGATTGTACAGAACTTCTGTCGACTGCACTACAGTGACTTTGTATGTCAGTCTAAACTAACTTACTATCCTCTGCATCCAAAGTATCTCTCCAAATAGGTTCATAGGTTCATAGGTTCATACTAGGCTATCTGTCCTGGGGCATTTATAAGCCTAGCCAGAGTGTATGTGGCTTACACCACCCCTTAGGATGAGAATACTACACCCTTTTAGGGTTTAGTTTACTATGCCTCTGTCTAGTAGTGACACAGAGATGACCCCCGGGGTAAACCTACGATCTCCCATCCACTCGTCGAGATTTCTCTTGAATAGAGTCAGTGAGGGTCTCTGCCTAACATGGACTGGGATTCTGTTCCAGAGTGTAGGGAGCCTCTGGGTTATGAATCTGTCCCTCCAGCACGTTCTATTTATTTCTGTGTTGAGGTTTAAGTCACTTGTTCTCGTGGCTCTGATGGATTTGGATTTTCTGAGGTGGAGCATGTCCATTAATTCAGGATTGGACATGGCCTTGTACGTCAGGCACAGATTACCTCTCAGCAGGCGGTATGCGACTGAATAGAGCTGGAGTTTTTTCAGTCGGGCAGCATATGACATATGTTTAAGACCCTTTATCCTCTTGGTGAGGAACTTTTGGGGTCTTTCCAACTGCTGCAGGTGTCGGGTGAGATACATCCCAAACGGGGCATTGTACTCAATCATTGGCCTGATAAGAGAAGAGTACAGGGGCACAATGACCTCTCTTGATCTAGATGTGAAACCCTTCATGATAAGGTGGGCAATATAGAAGGTCTTCCTAACCACTTTGGCAATGTGAGTGTCAAATGAGAGGTTACTGTCAACCTGGGTCCCTAGGTCCCTGATTACCTCTTCCGTACTTAATGGATTACCGCCTATGTGGTAATTTGTCGGTACCTTATTTTTCCCAAAGGGTATGACTATACATTTTTTGGCGTTCAGCTTAAGGCCATGGCTGTGGCACCAATTATCCATTTCTATGAGGCCTCTCTGAAGGATGTTTGTGTCTGCTGGAGTATCAATTATGGCACCCAGTTTGCAGTCATCTGCGAACTTTGTCAGCCACAATCCTCCTATGTTTGCCTGTACCTCGGAAAAATAAATGCCGAACAAGAGGGGTCCCAGGACTGAGCCCTGTGGGACACCGCTTGTGACTGGCTTAGAGTCTGACATAGCTCCAGCAACTCTGACCCTGTGGGTTCTGTCCTTGAGCCAGTTTGCAACCCATCTTGTGACATATGGGTTTACATTTAAGCTGGTGAGTTTGTCTATGATGCCCGAGTGGGGTATTGTGTCAAAGGCTTTTGCAAGGTCAAGGTAGGCAGTGTGAACTGCCTTACCCTCATCAATGGCCTTAGTGACTGTTTCAAAAAGTCGACCAAGTTCAAAAGGCAGGATCTGCCCTTGACAAAGCCAAACTGGGTAGGATCCAATGTCTGTAAGTCCCCAATGTCTTTGTTTATAAGTTCCATAATGATCCTCTCCATAGCTTTGCAGACCAGGCTCGTCAGGCTTATGGGGCAGTAATTTCCAGGGTCCGTAGAAGCACCGCCTTTGTGAAGTGGGACCACTGTTGCCGTACGCCACTCTTTGGGTACGTATCCTGTAGTAAGGCTAAGATTAAACAGCAGCCTTATGTGAGGGTTTAGTTCCTCTTGGAGTTCATGTAGCACACAGCCCGGGACACCATCCGGTCCCATTGATGCTGTGTTTTTAGCTTTAGAGAGGGCGGCTCTCACCTGGGCATCTGAGATGTTAGGGAGGCTACACTCTGCTGGGATAGTTATTTCTCCTTTGGGGGGGAGGTGAATTTGCACTGAACCTGTCTGCCAGAATGTTGGCAATGTCAGTGGGTTCAGTGTATTTTGTGTCATTTTGGACTAACTCTGAGCATATCTGGGAGTTTCCACCCAGGTTTCTAACATAGCTAAAGAAGGCCTTGTGATTGTCTTTTGTGTCTTTTGTGATTTTTCTCTCAAAGTTGGCCTTGGATGATTTTATGAGTGATCGTAGTTTTTGCTAGTACTGATCAGAGATGCCTTCCCTTTTAGGGATTTTGCTCTGTCATGTAGTAGCTTCCTCCTCCTGTTGTAAAGTTTGTTTATGGCTGGGGTCCACCAGACCGGGCGCCTGCCTTTGGGGGAATGGGTCTTGGTTTTATTTGGGATTGCATGATCCATGCATTCTTGAAGGTGCCCATAGAAGGCATTTGCAAAGGATTCAGCAGTGTGGGTTGTGGTTTCCACTGGCCCAGGGGCCTTGAAAGATACCACTTCAGTCTTAAGAAGTGTGAAGCTTGCTTTTGAGAAGTTCTTCACTGTGGTCTTTTGTGCACGGGGTGGGGGCGAGATGTGGATTTCCAGTGAGATTAATTTATGGTCTGATCTTACCAAAGAGGGATGTACTTCCAGTGTGGAGCATTTTGTCCCCATGTTTGTGATGATCAGGTCTAGTATATTGTCTCCTCTTGTGGGAATGGTGACTAGTTGTTCCATTGCATTTGAGTTTATGAATTCTAGGAACCTTTGTGCTAGGGTGTTGGGGCTTGAGTAATGTTCCCAGTCTATGTTTGGGTAGTTGAAGTCTCCCAAAATGATGGTATTTGGAGAGACATTCATACTCTCCAGTGTCTTCAGGAAGGCTGTGTGGGGTTCCTGAGTTTGATAGGGTGGTCTGTAGCATGCTACAAACTGTAAGGCAGTCTTGCCTATGGTTAGTTGCACCTGGATAGTCTCCGATGTTTCGTGCGTTGCCACTTACCTGGAGGTGTGGGTATCTTTGATGAAAATGGATACTCCCCCTCCTTTTGTGGTTCGGTCCAAGTTTTGGGGCCAGAAAGCATGATATGAGGTAAAACCTGATAGTGCTGGGGTGCTCTCAGGAGCCTTGAACCAGGTTTCAGTCACTGCACAGATATCGATGTTCTCCATACTGAGGAGGGCTTCGAGGGTGTGCATCTTGAGGTTCAGACTTCTGGCATTGAGCAGCATTACCCTTAGTTTTTTTCCACTTCTGTTTTCTAGGGAGGTAGGTTTGTCATTTGAGCCTTGCCTAAAAAAGGCACTATGGGGGTGGCAAGAGCCTTGGCCAATATCCGGAAGCCCAGGGGTGACAGGTGCAAGCCATCCCTTGCGAAGCAGCATGGCTTGTCAAGCATGTCATCCCAAGCAGACAGACATTGGATCCCCTTAGAATGACACCAGTAATTAAGCCAATTGTTAAAACTGATCATTTTGTCTTTGTACTGTGGCATCATTCTTGGTGAGGGTAAGATGCTGCTCAGGGTCAGGGTCATACTGGCCTGGGCTACATAATCAGAGTGTTCCTCTATGTCTCTTTTCATATAGTCCAGGGAGGTATGTCTCAGGTCATTCACACCATCATGTACAATGACTGAGTCATATTTGTACTTGCTGTGGAGTGACCTGAGTGCTTGTGTTATGTGGTGGATTCTAGCTCCCAACAGGCAGCTTACTGTGACCCTCTCCTTGTTCAGTCTGGTGAGCGGGACGTCAGTGTGCCTGACTATGGAGTCACCTATTACAAGTGTGTCTGGCATGTTGTTTGGCCTTAAGGGCTGTGACTGTTTAGCACACTGACTTTGTGAACTATGTGTTGCATGTGCTATGTCTTGAGGTGGTGGTTGCTTGGGTGTCTGCTTTGGAGGCCTCTGTTGTTTTGGTAGATTTTTAATCAGCCCCTCCGAGTATGTTTTTGTGTGTTTATGTGTTTGGTTTGCAGTTGTGATAGTTCTATGTGAGACTGGGTTTGTGGTGTGCGTGGTTACCTTCTCCTCCTGACTGGTCTTGCCAGTACTGAATTGAGAGAGCTCAGCCTCCAGTTTGGCTATATAGTTGCATCTCTCGCATATATTTGTATTTGTTGGGAGGAGGAGAGGGTTGTCTGTGTACATGAGGCAATTGTAACATTGCCTCAAGATTCCCAGATTCACCAGCTGAACAGGAGAGGATGCCAGCAACTGACCCTTCGACATGCTAGAAATAGTGAAAAAGATTGCTGTGTAACTGAGTCAGAAAGGACCTATAGGGAAATGGGTATTCAACAGAATTTAGGTGAATAAAGTACTTTCATTTGTTTAAGAGTGCTAAAACCCTGAAAATTTTCTACAAGTTCGACACACCTCTTTAACCTTGGTTTCCAAGCCTTGTAATGCCTAATCACGTTTTGTTTATGTACCAAGTTTAGCACATCTCATCCATATCAATATTTTAGACTGAAGATTATTTCTCTGAGCTCATTTACATCCTTTCCTGAAACATTCCTTTTTATTGAAACTGCACTTGAAACTGTATGTAATATAAAATAAAGATATATAGGCCTGTTTTAATATTGCTGCATTTCTAGGCTTATGCAAAGAGAACAATGCATTTATATCTACCACACTGCATTTAAGTGAGACTTGATCTCACAACTATTCCAAGATACCTGAACAGGGATTTATCTCTTTAGTTACTTTAAAATATGAAACATAAAATGAAGACACAGGCCCGATATTGCATGTTTAGGCCCATGCAAGGTCTATTCTGCTATCTCTATTTATGTATGATTTAATCTGATGAAAAATATATCTGTTCTAGCAACTATCCCTGAAACTACTGAAATGGGATTTGCCTCTGTAATCACTTTAGGATTCAGGTAATGATTACTAGAGATAATATAATGGCTATAAAATTATTTTTCTTTATCTGGTAAATGAATGTGTAATTTTAATTTTGACCCCTAGGTGTTACTTAAGCATTTATGGCCTGTTAATTATTTAAAAGTCTTCTGGGCTTAAGTCTCTTAACGTTGATTTATTTTAAATTATTTTTCTTTATCTGGTAAATGAATGTGTAATTTTAATTTTGACCACTAGGTGTTACTTAAGCATTTATGGCCTGTTAATTATTTGAAAGTCTTCTGGGCTTAAGTCTCTTAACGTTGATTTATTTTAACCGGGCAATTTTTTTGACATGTCTTTTAATTGATATTACATACTGTAGTTAATAAGATCTATACATCTATACTGACAATAATACTAATTACCATATACTATATTAACTTGTTTCTGTAAATATTGACTAATAATCCTGGGCATTTGCTTTTTAACCTCTATATGCTGTTATAAGTGTATATTCTGTAAGTATCTATGTACTGTAATGGTAGAAGTACATTTACAAAAACATATTTTTTTGTAATTCAGATGTATACCTTTGATTACACTGTTAGTGGCTTTTAACTTTCTAATGTACAATAACTATTATGAAATGTACACAGTATTCTGTAAAAAATGTACAGATTAAACCTGATTTGTCATGCCTTAGGTATATTAAATAAGTATTGCTACTTATTCTTTAGGTAACTTATTTTGATAAGCCTGTTAAAACTATCCTTAAAACTAATGACTGAAAATTGTGAGGTGTGATGTAACTCTGCAAAAGTCTGTTCTTATGATATATGAATGCTATTTATGCATGGTGTAAAAACTGTCTAGTAATGCTGATAGAAATGTATTATACTGAACATTTGGTATAACAAAGTATGACTGTCATATTCTGAAACTTGACAGACATTTATCCAAAGGTGATGCATATTTATACTGAACATCTGAAATACTTGTGGGTAAATGTTATATACACTGGAAACTAACTAAACTAACACTAAAGGAATACCTTTCCTGCCAGTATTATCTGAACACAGATAAAAACATAAACTGAAATTTGCATCTCACCAACTCTTCCACTGAAGATCAGGTGGCTAGACACATGGTACACCCCCTCTTCTGCCCCAAACATTCAGGTCCTATATCTATTTCCTGCCCTTAACGTTCCCTCAACATATTCATTAAAAACATTTTTCTTTTAATTTGTAGCAATTGTAGCAAAGTATATACTACAAACATAAACAGTTGCATGCACAGTGTGCTTAGACACTCATGGTTTATACCTTGCCTACAGGGAGTGCTATGATGCTCATGTTTTAATTTGGAGAAAAATCTTCTTTTTTAAACTGTATCAAACAGTTACTACAGTTTATATCCTGCCTACTTAGAGCACTACAGTTTTAGTTTAAAAAAAAAAAAAATATATATATATATATATATATATATATATATATATATATATACACATATATATATATATATATATATATATATATATTTTTTACTTTTAAACCATAGCAAACTGCTTGCTACAATGTGGCAAGCAGTTGCTAAAGTTTAAGACCACACACTGAGAACTGCAGTGCTTAGGTTTGACCATGAATGTAATACTGGCTTTTAAAAGCCAGTATTGCGTTAAAGAGAGATGTTGGGATTGGCTGGTCATGCCACGCCCACACTTTGCACCCAGGGCAGTTGCCACTGTTGCCCCACCCTAGCTACATTACTGCACATACTCATTCATCTGTACACATACACACAAACATACACATACACACAACATGCCAAACTACTTTCACACAAAACTACAATAGCCATAGAAAAAAATAAAACTTTCATTATAATCAATGACACCAAAAAGAATTTATAATTTAATAAGAAGATCAAATATACTTTCAAGAACTAATCACAAAGAATATATTTAGAGTTCAAAATATAGTAAGTTGAAAAAAGAATTAGATGACATTCACCTTGAATTTAACAATCAGTACAAAGGAACTAATAAATATAAACTTTAATTTGACTTTAATAGATCTATATTTAAGGATTTGTTAAAGAGTGTAAATAGAAAAGTCACAGAGCCAGCAGTGAATAGTCTCAGTAAACCTATAAGTCTCAACGAAGTAAGGAAAAATAACCGAATAACCTGACCTCCCTGGCCATACAGCAACAACTGCAAGTAGACTTTCTTTCTCTTATCAAACAACTTAACAAAAAAAGTTAATTCTGAACACTTCCAAAACTAAACAATGATGTTTTTTAACCCACCCAAATGGTAGAAAAATTCTCAGTCACTTATTATACATGACCATCTTGACAACCCAATTGATCTAGTCATCTTCTTCAAATACCTTAGTATGTGATTTGATTTCACATTGAACTTTCAGCTTCACTTAGAAAAATACAAAAGAAAATAAAATCCCTCCTATTTTGGTCATATCAAATTTTCATTTTTACTCTCAAGACCAATTAGAAATGCCACAGGCAAAGGCATTCTACTAGCAAAGCTTGAATATGGACTTCCACACTAATTGCAGCAACTTCCAAGAAAAAACTCCTCTACTATCCAAACTATAAGCAACTCTATCTGCCATTTCATTTCTCTGTGCCCTATAAATAAGGATAATTGTATCGCATTTAATAAAGCCAATTGGATACTTGTCCAACAACGTGTCAACTGGCTTCTTGGATCCCATCTCTAAAAGCACCTCAAATAATACTCCTGTTCTTCTCTTGCCTCCAAATTATTCAGACATCCCCCCCCCACTTACAATATAAGAAGTTTTGACAACTCTGGTTTACTTCTTCAATGTGCCAGAATCAGACTTTATTGTACTAACCATGCCTTCACCATCCAAGACCCCAAATTCTGGGAATACCTCCTTAATAATCCTATGACCTCTCCATATACCCATAATTTCATGCTCAGCTTAAAGATCATCTGAAGTCTGAATCAGTTTGCAAATGTCTTCCCTCTGGTCATGTCACCTAATCCACCACCCTCCCCTTCACTAGGCAAGCACCTTTATCTTCTTCACATTATTTCCCTACACTGATATGTGACATCTCATCCACATTGTATATATTGTGTATAGTCAATTTCTGTGAGCCCCTAACTTTACCTTTGATCCCTTTTATATGTTGTGCTATATCCCTTCACTATTTCACTTTCTTCTTCTTCTTCTTCCCTCCTCACTCTGACCATCCCTTCATACTGTCCCCTTTACTGTGTTGTCTGTTATTATTACTGTTATTGATTCAATGCTAACTTCACGCAACATTTTTATAGTCATAATACTTGTTAACTTGCTTGTCTACTGTCATTTATATTTGTCCTGTCTGAGGCCAAAATAGGCCCATTTAGATTAGCACTACCCCAATTAACAAATTGAATGAATGGAGGAATGAATAACTAACAAATTAACTAACTAAATAAAAAAAAAACTTGTTGCATTGATGTAATTATGCCTGAACTACATAATCTTCAGCACATAGACAATAAAATATTTGTTTCTGTATTTCCACATAGACTGAAACTTTATATTCTGTGCATAGTTAAGAATAACCAAATAAGTTTTATCCTTAAAAGACATCCACAAGATAATATAGAAAGACTAATAACTTTAATAAATGCATCGAATTATAAAATAGAAATCACCTTCATAAAACTGGATATAGAGAAAGCATTTGATTCAGTTATTTGTAATTATTTATTCAAGATATTGCACAAGCATTGCCTTCCAACAGAGTCTGTTACTAAAAAAGACTGCATCCTTAGGTAGTAATGCTTAAGTTAAAGGCACATATCTATCATGCCCTGTTGAGCTGAAGAAAGACACCAGATAAGGATGTCCTTTATCTCCCATTGTTTTTGCCCTAGTGATTGAGCTTTCAACTGTGATAAGTAGGTAGAATGAAAAAAATGTCATAGTAATGAACACGGGAGGAAATTGTGAATGAAGATATTGTTGTTTGCTGGTGATATAAAGTTGATTATTACTAATATAAGTTCTTGTCTGAAACACATATAAAATATTACAAAAATTGTAATCTGTATTTCTATAATAAAAAACTGACTCTCATATTCTAAACAAACAAACAAAAAACTTATGATAATTTATCAGAATGCAATTTTAATTTGGAATCCTGGGAATTAGAATATCTGGGAACAATTTAAAAAAAATAATTGTGATGACACTAGATACAGGAATTAGAACATAATTATAGAGGACATAAATGATTTTACTGATTTATGGATGAAACAGTTCTTCATATTTGAAGAAAGACTTCAACTTATAAAATCAGTTATACTTTGTAAACCTCTATGCATTGCTTAGACAATTGCATTACTATAACAGAAGGCAGATCTGAAGAACATAAACAGAACTCAAAAAAATGTGTTTATGGTACCCTAAGAAACACAAATAAGCCTACAAGCATCCTAACAGATAGGGAAAGGGGGAGTTTAAGCTACCAGACACAACATGTGCACAAGCTGCTTCTTTTAAAATCATTATATATTGGTTAGACAAAATCTACATAGCAAATTGGAAAGGTTTTCAGATGCCATTATTTAACATGAATAAAATTAATATGTTTTGTTCTTTCTTGAAAATCATAGACAACAAAATATGGCCAGATTTATTTAATTGTTTTTATTTAATATTTACTCACCAAAAATTTGGAACTTGATAATTATAGTCTTAAAAATTTAAGAATTTTCAAATATAGATATAGTGATCTATACAACTTGTTAAGTATAATTGTCTCTTTCAAATAATGAAAGCATTATTGGAAGGTTCAAATAAAGCACAGTATAATTCAGTGGGGGAAGAACCATTTTATTGATGGTACAATTTTTTTAAACATCAAGAATTTAAATCAGTACATAAAGTGAATTGTGAAATGATCTATAAATAGACCAATGGATAATAGTTTACAGTCTTAGAAGTTTTGTGCAATAACAATTGAGAAGTGTCAGCATTCCTTACTATTTATTTTGATTTTGATTTTGTTAACAGGGGTAGAACACTGATCACACTGGACCAATGTTAGTCTTAGCCTGCGGTAAACAGAGTAGATAAATGACATTATATACAGAGTGAATGACAAAAGGCTGTGTTTACATATAGAATATACAAAACTTAATATCATAGTTGGTTTGAGGGTATAAAGGGAACAAATTAATGATATTATATACAGAGTGACTGACAAAACACAGTATATACATGTGTTAAAGTCATAGTGGAAATCAAAGCTGGCATGCTGAAAGAATCACAATCAAAAGTAGAGCCATAGCCAGGTATATCAAGGGAAGAAGGACATGAAGAGGTTCCATTTTAAGACCAGAGAAATGGCAATTGACTTTTTCTAATATCTTGAAATTTACTTTTATTTCTGACCAGAAAATCAGTTAAAAGGCATGATCTTTAAGAAAAGAAGTAAGATATTCAAACAGTTTGGGACCAAGGAGCTAAAATGAATGGTCTGTGCAGTGAAGACTATTTTTGGGTGGAGAGGTTGGAAGAGAAAACATGTGTGGTTGCAGTTTCTAAAGTTGTATGTTGACGTATATCTGAATAGTCCAGAGATTAGTGCAGTGAAGGTGTCATTCTTGATATTTAAATAGTTGAAAATCAAGTATAAAGTTGGCATGTTGTTTCACAGATAGCCATTTAGCTTTTTCATTGTTTTTGTAGTAGTTTTCATTTCTTGGCGAGAGAGGGTTGCATATGCAAATGGCATTTGAAATAGACTGAATGAAGGGTACATTTCCTTTAGAGGTGGTAGCAATTAAAGTGAGACAATATTCTAGCTGTCACAGTAAAATGCCTTTAACTATGGCATTTCTACAAGATCTGGAGATAGAAGGATATCCTATTACCACAGAATAGGAGAGGGTTGTTTTTTTTTGTGTGTAGTCCAAATGGAGTTGGAAATTTAGGAAGGGGTCCAAACAAATCCCCAGCTGTTTGAATGAAGTGACAGTGTGATTAAAATGATTGAGGATTTTTAGAGGTCTGCAGATGGAAGTGAGGTTTTGCCTAGCGTCAAATAGCATTGCTTACATTTTATACCAGTTTAGTAATAATTGTTTATCATTGAACCACTTAATAAGAGCATGAAAATCAGATTAAAGCTTGAGTTCAATACAAGATAGAGTAGTTGGAGTGGAATAAGACCATGCCATCAGAATAAAGCAGGGGAAGAAGATGAGGTAAGACAAGAGGAAGTTTGTTAACATAGACAGAAATTGAAAAGGGGACCTGTGTCAGAATAGATCCCTGTGGTTCATCTTTCTGCAGAGTGATTGATGAAGAGGTTGATGAACTGAGGTTCACTGAGAAGGGACAGTTAGAGAAATACATTTTGAACCAGTGTGGTGTGTCATCACTAATGCCTATTTCAGTGAGATGATCTAGGAGAATCGAGTAGGTGTGTCATCAGTAATGCCTATTTCAGTGAGATGATCTAGGAGAATTGAGTAATCAACAAGAGCAAAGGCTCTGCGGTGGTCAATTAAAATATTTGTGGTAATTAGGTTTTTGCCTATTCAAAGAAGAATGCTTCACTGAGTATCCAGATAGTTGTGGATGTACTGCGACCAGACCTAATGCCATAGTGCTTCTGTCAGAGAAGGTGGTATTGGTTCATGTATTGAGTGAGTTGCAAGTAAAGTCATTTCCACCAGGTTGGCCAGCATGCCCTCTGTCTGGTGCAGGTGGTGGTCATAGCCACGGTGGATTATCCTGTGCTCCCAGACTGGCAGCTATGCCCAGGTGACATATCCCCCTCCACTACCACTTCCAGAGTGGGGCTCATCCCCATCTAGTGAGGCGGTACTACCTAATGCCACAGGTAGTGCAGGGGCAGTATAAGGGCCACCACCGGTCTGGGTCCTAGATGTGCTTGGACCCAGTGCCATGGTCAATTGAGGCAAGGTAGGGGGATCAGCTGGAACTGGCCTACTTTGATGGGCTGTGGTAAATGAGGTATAGCAATAAGTTACGGTTAGTAATAACTAATCCGTTGTTAGTATTAACAGAACTGAACATCATATTTATTCATCCAACTACATATTAATATATATTTCGTGTAACACTACATTAAGTAACATAACAGTGAGTATGGTAATAGCATGCCAGTATGAAGTAAGCCATAGGGCCAACAAAATAGTTAGTTTACCAAATATGTTAATATTGCATCATAATAAAACATAACAATAATCAACCCCATTTTCCAAAATATAGTTAGTTTAACAAAATATGTTATTATTAAATAATAATAAAACATAACAATAATCAAGTACATTTTTCCAAAATATAGTTAGTTTTGCAAAATATGTTATTATTTATTCATAATAAATAACAGTAATAAATAAATAAAGATAAGGGATTAAGAGAGAAAAACATTCCCTTACTGACATTGCAGATTATATCCCTGAAATCACTGATAAGAAATACTCTACAGGTGTGTAGTGTCAGGTTTGAGTATAGTGACTACAATTCTCCTGTAACTGATGTAGCACGTACATACCTTGCAAGCTGTTACTATGGGTCAATATGGGCCAAGCAATACCAAATGCAGGTACACCGCTATACTGAACAGTTTCACATAATGTGGACTTATATAACTTCCCAGGTGTTCTGTAAATGGATGTGGTAATACATTGCATTCCAGGTAATACTTTATCTGCTAATCATGTGACAGATGGATTAGTCAGTTTTAATTACATTATGAGAAATCGTCATACTTGAGAGGCATGTTTGTGTACAGTAAATAAACTAGACAGCTGTCATGCCTTAGCTGGCAAGCATGGGAGTAGAACCCAATAGCTGTGACTGCAGGGGACATCTGTAAATAATGTAATAATTGACTGTAGCAACTTAGTACAGACATGCAAGGGATACAGCCATACTGGGATTAGACAGTTTTATTTATGAATCGACAATGCTGATTAACATATTCTTGGTACTGATGTTAGCATTCTGTGAAATATAAACATAATATCTGCTCATGGATTCACTTCAGAAGCTCGAAATACTGAAATCTCGAATTTCAGTATCTCGAGCCCAAGAAGTGGAAGCCACAAAACAATGAAAACTAAAAACCGTGAAATTCAAAACCTTGAATACCGGATGTTTTGAATTTTGCGATTTTACTACACACACACACACACACACACACACACACACACACACACACACACACACACACACACACACACACACATGCACACACACACACCATCCACCACACAAACACACACAATCACTCTAATACATGAAAGCAGGGGGTCAAGCAGTCCTTCACCCCCCTTGTGGGGGTTTGCACCCCCCACACCCCCCTACTTAAATATCATCAATCCAATGTCGCACTACATACAAACACACACAAAACACCACCACACAAGCCACTTTCTCTTCGCACACACACACCACAGCAACAAAACACACTGACATACACCACAGCCCCTACCCAAACTGCTTAACACACACACACTTACCTGAATACATAACCATAGTGGAACTTTAGAAGCACGAAATTCAAAACCTCTGGTATTCAAGGTTTTGAATTTTACGCTTCTAAACTTTTGCTATTATGTGGATTCGGCTTCTTGGGCTTGAAATACTGAAATTCAAATTTCAGTATTTCGAGCTTCTGAACGGAACCCCTGCTCATAATATGAGCTACCTCACCAATATATTTGTTATATTTCTGGAGAGAGAGAGAGAAAATATGAGCATTAAGTGACTGATAATGAAAATTTTTTGTTACGTACCACTGGATTCGAACCCTGGACTGTGTGGCAAAATGTACTGCATAAAAAGCATTTAGTAGACTGAGGTACTGAATCACGGCTGAGTATTGAGGGACTAGCCCAGTTAACAAATGTAAAATAAAAATAAAAAATATTGAGTGACTGATATTGCCTGGAGATCACCTGGAGCTATACTCTTGATTGAGCAATACAAGTTACATGACATTCCTCTGGCATTCTAGTACCATTACAGTGTTATACTAGACTGCAGTGACAGTAGAGCACACATGCATGTAATGCAACCATACTGCATATATTAAAAAAGCTGTATTTTAGAATCAACGATGCTAGTGAACACATTTTATTGTTATTGGTTTGAAATATCTGTGAAGTACACACAAAATATCTTCCCATGGACTAGGCTACCTCACCCGTATAAGTTTATTACCTGATGTCTGTGGCAGAGAGAGCATTATGTGACCAATACTGGCCTGGAGACAGCCTTGGACAGTACTATGAGTTAAGCAATACCGTTTGCAGGCCATTAGATTGGCTGGCTACAGCTATTACAGTGTTACACTTGACTGCAGCAATGCTACCACAGACAATCAATTCATAGAGCTCTACTGCAATGATTTGGATAACACAATCCTGCTGAACAACGTTTTGCTTACCATTATTGGTTTTGTTATTGTTTTATTGAAATACAGCTCTTATTGTTCATTTATTGCACTACACTTTTTTGTGTGCATACTTTAATGCAGTAAATGTTTTACTCTTCTTGCTTATTGAACTATAGCTGGCATACTAAATCCATACTTACCACACTCATAGCACAACCTGGCCAGGTGCCAGCATGGGACTCGACATTGCATGCCCTCTGAGCTGCAGATATTTGGAGAGAAGCACACCATTATGCGTGCCAGTTTTGCAGACATTCAGCTTGCACTTTAGTTAGATAGAGGAAGACATACTTGCATACTTGTGGGGCATTCCCATCTCGAGCTTCCTTGACTCAGGTATACAGGGTACCTCTATTTCTCCTTTTCAGATCATCATAATGGTGCTGTCACTGCTCACCTGTGTGGAGGATACCAGTAACACTGGTGAGTTTCCTGGTCAAATGGTCACAGGCCTCCTCCTTACACTCAAGCCCTGAAATCCAGCCTGCATCAGCCGGACTTCATGGTTTTTAACAAGGAGCTGGACCATGACCAAGGACTCCTGAATGCCCCACCTCTGCACCCAAAAGCTCACACCTTCAACAATACTGCCAGCCATAGCAACAGTTGATTGAACTCCAATGACTTTTGTAGAATTCCCACCTATTGGGCTTAATATAAGCTGTTTTTCCACCCTTACACTTCATTCAGCAACAATCAAAAAAGAGGCGGCATCACATAGCAGTGCGCAAACTAGCTAAGTGAAGCTAAACAGTGTGAAAATTCACAGAACTGTGATTTTAGTAAGGATTAGCACCATGCAAACTTTGGTAGCCGTTAGCATGTTTATGCACTGCTTAGTATGAAATTCACAATAGTTTCATAAAATTAAAACAAATATTCACAATAAATTTTTAAATAAATTCACAATAGTTTCATAAAATTAAAACAAATATTCCATCCATTTACAGTCATATTCTGCCAGTTATGTACTCAAACACAGGACATAGTACA
This sequence comes from Protopterus annectens, assembly GCF_019279795.1. NCBI lineage: Eukaryota > Metazoa > Chordata > Ceratodontiformes > Protopteridae > Protopterus > Protopterus annectens. The sequence continues at coordinate 1,893,094,791 of NC_056739.1, read as the reverse complement.
TATAAGATCATAACTCTACCCATGTAGCTAGTTGTATGTTATAAAAACTGGTGTAACTTCACACATACTGCTAGGCTACCTGTTAGCATTGTTGAGTGCATGCCATGTAATCATGCTTAAACACATCTATAAATAATTAATTAATTACATCCAGTTTCTATTTTTATATGTCTGGCAAGTGTCAGCCATGAATGTATGAGCTCTGCTCATCTCTGCTGTGCTCCACGCTGTACTGCGCAAACATAAATTTAACAATAAAATGTAATTATGATAATTAATTACATCTGGTTTCTATTTTTAGATGTCTGACAGGTGTCAGCTGTCTATATGGGAGCAGAGCTTGACATTGCTGTGCTCTGCACAATCTCATGCAAACAGACAGTAAAAAAAAAATTTAAATAAGACATAACACACCATACAAATGACGTGCTATACAGCTGACACACTTCACAACATTACAACAGTGGTGGAGAGCATTACAGGGAGCCTTACATTCATCTGCAGCCATGGGTAGCCACTACACCTCTTCCTACACTGATTCAATACCCATGTCCCTCGGCTCTCCCTCAGCAGCATGCCATCATTAATATGCATGGCGCACTCCCAAGGGGGAACCGTAGCCATATACATGGATACATTCTGTGTAGGCTCTATACTGTGCCTACATGGATTTTATTAAATCCTGGAGCATCTCTGGCAAAGCATCAAGGTCTATTGATCATGTCATCACATGACCATTGCCTTATTTAGACTTTCATCTGCTATGCATACAATGAAAATTTAAAAAATGGATGATGAATAGCTAGTAATATTACTTTTGAAAAAAAGATCTTCACTGGTAAAACATACTCATTACATGGATTACAGATATTTTAATTAATATATAGCTATATAACAGCATTTTCATGCTAAGATTAGGGCAATATCATTAGAAGACACAGGAATGGCTAGAAAAACAGTATTGCTCCATTGCTAAAAACAGTAATAACTAAAGCCTTCAAGCATTGCTTTATTATAATAGTGTGCCGAGTCAGACAGTTTCATTAATAATTATCACTTCTGTTGTAATGCAGATTAATTCTGTCACACCAAAAAAAATGGAATGAAGTTAACTGAGCTGCACTATCACTTGTGATATTCAATATTAATGTGTGATGTCTAACTGTTGACTTTTCTGGTTTCTAAAACATGACATTTTCCACTGTGTGCCATGGTAACCTCTAATGCTAGCAAATGCATTTCAGGAGTCTGTGTGTATGGCCCCACTTCTACTAGAAAAGTTCATTTCATAGGCACTTTAAAAATGCCCTAAAATGTCCTATATGCTCTCTTAGTAATCTTCTCTTCTCCTGTACTTATGCTAACACAAAAGGCTGAGGTCTCTGAAGACATTTTACACATTCTGATGGTGTACCTTCTTACAGCATTATCTTACAAACGGTCAAAGGTAAATATTATTGGAGCCTTTCCATTGCTGATTTTTGTAGCATTCCTATTAATGTGGTGATTTGTGACCCCATCATGATTATTGGCTGTGCTTTTTAATTTCTGTGTTAAATTTTGCTTTGGTATATTTATTTCAGGTGTTGGAACTGGCACTTTAATTTCTCTGTCTCCATCTATCATTTCCTTTCTCACCTCTATCTTCTCTGTATGACTATACTGCTTTTCCTTCCTGAATAATTCAGTCATCCATCTCACTCTCTCACACGTTTTTCTGCTGGCTGTCAAGCATTGCTGCATTTTATCTGTCAGATGTCAGCTTAATACTTCCATCTGAACTTTAACACAGGTAGCCTTGCTGTTGGCTGATTGTAAGACACAATAGAAATGTCACTGAAGCTCAGAGATCCTCTCTTCTGATTAAACAGATACAATTTAAGTCTGACACATCCTATTAAATGGGTATGACTTTAAATGATTGAATCTGCAAAAGAAAAATTTCTCACTTTGCTGAAATAAGCAAAGAAATGATATTTCTAGCATGAGATGAGTACAGCACTGACAACGTATTTGCATCTTTTTTGAAACTTGTTTGGTTCACAGAGTTATACTTAATGTTCTGTATGAATCAAAACAATTTTTCCATTTCCAGATCTACTGGTTATCTAGAGCATATGGTTAAAACATATGAGTTCTTTTAATTCCTGGATGAGAAGAAACAGCTTATTTTGATCTTAATGACTATAGTACCATACCTATATGCATGTTTCTTAACAATTTCCAAGTTTCTACTTTACTAAAACAAAGTAGGCCATTATTCAGTAAAATGTGTTTATTTTTATTGCAAAAACAGTAACTCATCCCATCCTATTTCTATAATATTGCTTCTAAAGGCAATATTTTAAATCTCACTTAAACCTGAGAAAAAATACAAACAGATTTCAAAATCATGGTTTTCATGGTGGGGCACAACCCTACTATCTTTGTGTGCAGGAGACTTTGTTTATGTATTTCTTACTTACAATAATCATATTTAGATTTTTGCACATCACAGAGAAGGAAATTTCACTACATTCATAGAAGCACAGTTCAAGTATATTTCTTATACACAGCATAGTTCACTCACACGCCATTCATAATGTCTATATTACCCCTTTTTACATCAACACATGCAATTATTCTTATCATAAAAACATGCAAGGCCTGTACCAAAGTTACACAACTTGTAAAATGCAATAAAAAACAAATGATTAGTATCAGGGATATGATGATCTTAATTGAGATAATGATTAAAATAATTATATTTCAAACTGAAGTGTAGCAATAATATTAGAATATTGCTGGTATTGTGTAAGTGTGTCTTTAATAAAGAGCAAAGCTGGACTGGTTATGACCTTACATACCTACGGCATACTTTTTTAATTTTAGACTGCTTCTTTATCAGCAGATTGTTTGCATTGTGAGATAACCAAGTGATAAAGAGGCAGTTGAACTTTAAAGATTTAAGTTACAGGTCTGAGAGCTTTACCATTTTAAGAGTTTTGTCAACAAATATTGTAGTTATCCAGTAGTGAGGTATAGAAAATCGGTAGGGATATCTCAGCAGTTTTTGAAAAAAACATCAGAAAAATCAATGTCATAAAATTGTATTGTGAGAGTAAAATAAACAGATTAATGCTAATGGGAGATTGATCTCAAAGGGTTGAAACAAAAATAGTTAAGACAAAAGGAAAATGGAAGGTAGTGTATACAAAATTCAGAGTATAAGTGAAATGTTCTGGTAGATTTGCTAATTGGAAGTAAATATTGCAGAATGCATGGCATAATTGATAAGCTGGCAGCAAAAAGTAAAAAAAGGAAACATTTACAGTCTTGCTTATCTACAAATAGATAGCTGGAATGGTTTACACACACACACACACACACACACACACACACACACACACACACACACACACGCACACACACACACACACATACTTATCTCTCTCTCTCTCTCTCTCTCTCTATATATATATATATATATGTGTGTGTGTGTGTGTGTGTGTGTGTGTGTGTGTGTGTGTGTGTGTGTGTGTGTGTGTGTGTGTGTGTATATGTTTGTATGAAAAGAATAAAAACAAGAAAATAAATTAGTTAAATAAAGAAAAAGAGGGTATTATGGAACATGTCAGAAACTGGAGATGTCAGCACAAAGTGTGTAGATTAATAAGCAACAAAATGAGAGGCAGTCCCATTCAGATGTTACAGAAATTGACAGCAGTACTGACTGTGTCAACAATACACCAGAATTAACTAGAGCACCATGGCTGATGCGACATCCAAGTACAAAAATAATGTTCAATACTAAAGGCTGACCAGACACAGGTACTACTAGAAACTGTTTACAAAAGATCCAAACTTTACTTGGTGTTTGTCAACCAGGGAGGAAAAGATTTCTGAACTGGAAGATATAGCAGATATTTAGCAACAGATTGCACAAACAACAAAATCTGGCTAAAGATCCAATAATAAAACAACAAACTGTCCAGGATAAATTCCATAAAAACAAGTTTAATAAAACACTCTATTGCTTCAGCCTGAGCCTTCAAAGGAGGCTCAGGCTGAAGTGCTATAGTGTTTTATTAAACTTGTTTCTGTGGAATTTATTCTGGACAGTTCATCGTTTTGTTATTTAGCAACAGATTGTCTGCAAGACAACAGTTTCATGAAGAGGGCACCTATTTATGAAAAAAATTTCACAGTGAAAATAGGTGTGTAATTGACTTTACTGCAGCAATGACTCACTAATATGGTTTTATAAGTCTTTACCTTAGGAAAGAACGTTTGGTAATACAGCAAACAGCCGTCATAATAGAGTCAACAAACACTTTTTCCACTAAAGAGAATATTTAAATCAAGAAAGCAATCAATAATCGTATGAATGTGAAATACACAGAATCCCCATGAATGGGCAGATCCAAGGGATAGCAAAGATAAAGGATTGTGGATGAAATGCAGTGGCTAACAGGGAGCTAGACATTAATTATATTTACAAGGTCTTGACTGGAAAATGGCAATTAACATATTGGTTAGTTAGAAGTATTGGAATGACAAGTTATGTATCACCAAGTGTAATGTGGCATCTGGGGACAATTTTGGCTATATTTCAACTGATTATCTTAATTGCAAAAGTTTGAGGAAAACAAAAAAGGGAATACTTGTTTTCTTTCAGCACTAGCCCCATGTGCAACAACCTTTAGGCTTATGCAGAAATCCAGACAAGGAGGGAGCAGGGAGGCAGGGAGCATTATACCTTTGCCAACAAGATAGTGCCAAATTAATTAAATTAATTTAAAGTGATTTAAAATTAAACCAACTCCACATAGAATAGAACCAAAAGTAAGCAGAACAAGATTTGCTTCATGGGCATATGTCAGAATGCAGAAAGTTTTGCAGATATCATCATTTGCGGTTAAGCTATAATTCAAGCAGATCACTAAAAGATTCTACAATACATTTCAAAATGGCTTTTCTCTTGAACTAAATAATTATAGCTGGCATGGCAGCTAACCATTCTTGATAAATGTGAAATGTTTATAAATGAGATATGTTCTGAATCTGACAAGATATCTGCCCTCTATATTAAGTCCTGTACAAAATATCTACTCTGTTTAACAAATTCATATTAAACAGAAATGCCATCAAACAGCTGTCCAGTAAGAAAGGATATCACATACTTTGATACAGGGGACATAGACAATCTTCTATCAAATTACATACCTGCATTTATATGCCCCTTGAATCTCCAAAGAACAAGTCATCAAAGAGCTATCCAAGGCAAAGGGCACTACTTCAGTGGGGTCAGAAAACATACTGGGCTGCCTACTGGTAAGTTTGAGATATGACTTGACAGACCCTCAACAGAAGTTATCCAATATCAACTTCTAAATGGTTTTGTGACAGATGAATGGAGGACAGCAATAACCACCCCCTTGCAAAACAGTGGGGCATCAATGAACTGGGTAATTCTAGACCTGTAAGACTGTCCGACCTCATTTCTATGGCTATGGAAAGAATAATTATGGAATTAATAAATAAGGACGTAGGTAACCTACAATCACATGACCATGCCAGTTCTGAGTCGTCAAAGGCAAATTTTGCCTATTTAACCTCATCAACTTTTTTGTGAAGATTATTGATCCAATGGGGGAGAGTAAAGCACATCACAAATCTAGATATTGCAAAGGATTTTATCACCATTCCACACTCAAGTATCATAGATAAACTCTTCTAACTAAATGTAGATACTTGTGTAACTCACTGAATTGACTCAAAACCCAAGAAATTAAGGTGGGAGGTTCTTCCTCTGCCAAAAGACCTGTCACTAGTGGTGTACCCCAGAGTTCAATTATTGGGCTGGTTCTATTTGGCATTTACTTCTTAGAGGTCAAAGCAAATGTTAATAGTTTATGGTCAAGGCTGATAAAGTTTGCAGTAGACTGCAAACTTGGTGCCATTGTAAATCCTCAGAGGACAATAATATCCTTCAAGAAGGCCTTTCCCAAATAGCTGGTGTCAAATCATTGACTAAAACTAAATGCCAAGAAATGTATAATAATATATTTCAGCAAGCATGACTTTGCTTGCAGTTGTCACAATGCCAACACACCTCTGAAATGTTGATCCCATAGTCAGGGATCTGGGAACCTATTTTGAAAACAGTCATTTTATCAGCATATACCAGCTATTACAAGGGTGTCTCTTTTCATCATGCACCTTAAATTTAATGGCATGGCAACCAGGTCAAGGGATATAATAATTTCACTGTATTAAACTCTCATTAGGCTGATCATTGAATGCAATGCTCCATTTAGTATATACCTGGCCAAACACTTGATCTGTTGTTGTCAGTCTCACCTTTATTGTCACTGATGGGTTAGATTCAGTGTATCAGATCTGTTTGGGCCTTTCCAAAACCTCAAGGTCTTCAGCAAATCTTGTGAGCAGCCTTCCCTATCCATAATGCAGTTCCCTAGCTTCCTCAGATCTTGTTTGCTGCTCTGTGAAGAGGTTCAAATAGCAAGCTCTGGGCTAAGTTTATTCTTTATACTTAAATCTTTATTATTATTAATATATCTTTAGTTGAATCTCTTTTAAATTACAACTTTCTATCCCTTCCTTACCAACCTTGTTAGTGTAATGCATGCTTATTTACCCATTTAGTGTTTTTTGTTAGCGTCCATTTTACTTGTAGGACATCTAACTTACACCTGTTTTAGTTAGAGGGTATTTTGCCTTTCCTCCTCTTTGCCTTTTATTTAAATTTATTCTAAATTTGAGTCTGACTTTTTGAGTAAGTGTGTTTATTCCTGACTGTCCCTGATTAGCATCCATTTAAGTTAGAGAATGTCTAACTAACATTGGTTTAATTTAGAGGACATCCCCACACTCACACACACATTTTTTTTGCTCTTTAGTAAAAAAAAAAAAAAATATATATATATATATATATATATATATATATATATATATATATATATATATATATATAGGTTTGTAGTATATGTCTAGTTTTTGATTTTTTACTGTGCACTACTTAAGATGTCTCAAAAAGAAGGGATGCCTCTTGGATTTAAAAAAATGTGAAAAATGTAGTGAAAAGATGCCTCTTAGTGACTGACACACCTTATGTGTGTACTGCTTGGAGCCTCTTTATCGACAGGAATCCTGCTCAGTTTGCCATGCCTTCAATCAGAGAGCACTCATGGAGCGCAAAAACAAATTGATCCTAAATGGATTATTGAAAACTCCTTTTTCTGAGGCTTTCTCCTTCTTCTTCTTCAAAATTGGAGAAATGCAAAAAACATGAAAAACATCCTTCTTCAGTTCCAAAATCCTCTTTGGAGCTGAAACAGAAACAACCAAAACTGTCTGCTTCAGAGGAACCATTGGAACAGTCAATGTCTCCTGGATCCAAGACTATATCAGAGTAAAAATAACCTTCTGCTCTGAAGTCGGCTTCAGACTCTTTGACTCCAATGTCCTCTGAGTTCTGATATTGGAGTCAATCTCCTTCCTTGGAGCCAATCACTTCTTGGCTCCTTTCTCCATTCCTCACAAGATCCAGATCTCTGACCCTTTCTACTTGGTCACCCAGGAGTCTCTCTCTGACAAAGATGTGGATAGAGTCATGCAGAGGGTGTTGAAGACACCTGCTTTGGCCAAGATCTTATTGGATTTGAGTCCAAAGGAGTCAGATCAGACACAATCTTCCCCTTTGGTGCCTGCTCCTCCTCCAATCCATCCCTCAGTTTCAGAGCTAGAAGACATCCAGTTTGTGTCAATATCGGGTCCAGGAACTGTTGACACATTGGATTAGATATTTGCCCCAAGCGTTTCCACACAGTTGGATCAGGAAACTTCTGGGAGCTGACAGTCTCCAGTCAGGTCCTCAGAGCTGGCTTAGATCTCCTGGGATCTGACCCTCCCTCTTGGGGCCTCATTGTGGATGAGTTTGGTTCCTACCTCAGCTTCAGAGTTTCTGTCCTCTGCTCTGAAGATTCCATTGGTTCCAACAACCTGTTTTTGTGGTCTGGGGAGTTCTTTGGAGCAGAGGTGGACTGCCTCTGAAGTCATGAGGAGGGTGATGGCTACTCCTCAGTCCAAGATACAATCTTTCTCTTATCTTTCTTCAACATCTGCACAGGTGTCTTTGCCTCCTTACTCCCGTCCACAGGACCACAGGGATCCCAGGCCTCAGGATGTCCCTCAGGGGAACCCCCCTTCCAAAACTTACCAGAATACCCCACAGAGGAAGTCCCTTGGAAGAGGACATGCAAGAGGAAGCATCTTGATTCCCCAGAGGAGACCATCACATCTTATGTAACCTCGATGAAGCAGAAAGGTCACCTCCTGAAGACGACTCCATTGGAGATAACCTGGAAATTTTAAAACAGAAAAGTGACTGGAAGTCCACTTCCCCTTTGGCTGAGGAGTTGAAATACCTGAAGGCCTTTGGATGCCACCCTTCATCCTCTTGGGTGACCCTTATTTCTGATTATCTTATTGCGTTCATCTCTCAGAAGGCATGGGAGACCCCAGATTTTATAGAACTCATTCCTAGGAGGCCAAACAAATATATCACAGCCCTAAAGAATAAGGTTTTCTAATAAAAGGTGCAGTAGTTGATGCCAAGACCAGCTTCTCTATCCATCTGTCTAATAAGGATTCCAGGACCAAGGATAGGTATGAGAAGCACATCTTTTCATCAGCGGCCTTTACCTTATGTTCACTGAACTACCTTACCCATTTGACTAGACTACAGAGGGACCTGTTAAAGGAACTTTCAGACTCCCTCCAAGGAGCTGTAGCTGACGCTGCAGCAGATAAAGTCAACGCGCAGTTCATCACCCTTAATTCTGTCATCAATTCATCCATGAGACTCATTTCATATTTACCAGATAGAGCAAGTAGGGAGGCAGATTCAGGCATCTCTATCAGGAGAGAGGCCTGATACTCCTTTGTTTTTTTTGTGGAGCACTTCAAGTCTTCCTTCATTAACGCTATCTTTGATGGTTCATTTCACTTTGTGCCTAAAGTTAAAGAAATGCTTACCGGATGTGAACAGGAAGGTAAGACCTTATCTGCTGTTGGAGTATATTTTTCTGCTTCTACCTAAGGATCAGAGAGGCCGTGGGAAAACGTAGTTCAGAAAATCACAGAGCTCTTACCAGGACACACAAGATGGAAGTTCCCCCAGAGCAGAGGGGTGAGCAATAAGAGAAAATGCTACCCTCACAGCAGGGGAGACCCACAGAATCAGGGCTTCAGAGAATCTTTCTTTGGCAGACCCTTCCAGTGCTCTGGAAGGAGTGCCTGATTGCTCGCCTCTGGAGGCAGTCGGGGGCAATTGTCTCTGCACCTCGAAACCTGGCAAAAGATAACAAAAGACAAACGGATGCAGGACATAATATCCATGGGACACATAATTCCCTTTTCCTTCCCCATTCCCATAAACAAGTAATTTCCAGATGTTCCACCCAGTCAAAAGGAACAAGCAGCATTAGAAATTCAAAAGTTGGTAAGAAAAAAAGAGTCATCTAAAAAGTCCCCACAGACCAGAGAGGATCGGAACTTACTCAAGATTCTTTTTAGTTCTGAAGAAAACAGGGGCCTAGAGACCCATCTTAGATATCAGCAAACTAAACAAATCTGTGAAAAAGACCAAGTTCAGGATGATGACACTGCAGTCAATTCTTCCAGTCTTTGAAAGAGACAATTAGATTTGCTCTATAGACCTTCAGGATACGTACTTCCACATATGAATGGAAAGATGATCCAGAAATTATTTGCACTTCCAGCTAGCAGCCAGCCACTTCCAATTTTGAGCTCTGCCCTTTTTTCTCACTACAGCCCCCAGAGTTTTCACCAAATGCATGGTAGTAGTGGTGGCTCAACTGAGACGCTGAGGATTTTGGGTGTTTCTGTATCTGGATGACTGGCTCATAACTGCCTCGACCAGACATCCTCTGCTACAAGCCAGGGACTATACTCTTCAACTCTGTTCGTCTTTAGGCATTACCATAAATTACAACAAATCTGCTCTAGAGCCATGTCAAAATTTAATATTCATAGGAGCAGAAATAAATACAACTACACTGATAGCAATACTCCCTCATGAGAGAGTTCACGATCTCCACCTTCATGTAAAACTGTTAATAAGGAAAACATGAGCCTCTGCAAAACTAGTTCTTCAGGGTCTGGGGAAGATGGCAGCATCTACTGTACTTATTCCCCTAGTTTGTCTGCATATGAGAATACTTCAATGGTTACTTTCCGCACAATGGTCAATCCTATATTTTCCACTGTTACACAAAATCCTCATAATCATTTCCTGCAAAAAGGATCTCCAATGGTGGATTCATGCTCCTTTAATATCTCAAGGCCATTCCTTCATTCCCTCTCAGCCGCAGGCCATGGTGAGCATAGATGCTTCCCAGATAGGTGGGGCATTATCTCAGGAAGACAGTTCAAGGCACCTTGCAGGATCATGAGGCTTATTTGCACATAAACGTCCTAGAGATGAGACTGGTGCTCTTAGCATTACAAGCATTTTAGGACAATTTCGCTCTGGGAATGATAGCAATCCAGTCAGACAATATGTCAATAGTCTGGTACATAAACAAACAAGGAGTAACCAGAAGTTATCCCCTTTGTTGAGAAGCTGTAAGGGTTTGACAGTGGGCAATGGCCGCCAACTATTTTCTGAGTGCAATGCACATCCCATGAAAATTCAGCATGATTGCAGAAAAATTGAGCAGTGCCATGTTATAGCTACATGAGTGGTCCTCCAATCAGAAAGTTGCAGAAGAGATTTTTCAAAAATGGGGCCAGACTTGCTGCAATCTTTTTGCATCACCTGCCAATGCCAAATGTAGCAACTACTTTGCCCTGATCCCTCCCATGGGAGGGGGGTCACCAAGGGATGCACTTATTCATGACTGGCCTCTGGGATTCATCTATGCTTTCCCTCCAATTCCCCTGATTTTCAAGTTGATACAGAAAGCAAGTTAGTTGGAGACTATGATAATCCTGATTGCTCCCTATTGGCCTTGTCAAATATGGTTTCCTTTCATTTAGCTTCATCTTGTGGTCAAACCATAGATTCTGGACACTGTTCCAGACCTTCTGAATCACCCATTGGGAATGGTACATCCCAGCGTACACAACCTCAAATTGATAGCTTGACTGCTCCAATTCCCCCTGACACCAGGTTTTCTCTCCATTCCGCCCCAGTCAAATATATTTTGTTGTATTCCCATAAAATTTCTACACAAAGATTGTACAAGAGTAAATAGACCAGGTTTGTAATATGGGCAATAACCAGATAGATCCCTTTTCTGCACCCATACATTCTATTCTAGAATTTCTAGCAAAACTTTTTCATGAGGGATCTGCTTCTTCCACTATTAGAGTTCAGTTATCAGCAATTTCAAATTTCCATGCAGGAGAAAATGGTTTTATGATTATGTCTCACAGACTCTGTAAAGCTTTTATGAAAGGAGCAACAATGATAAGAGCCCCCACATACACACAGAAAAATCCAACTCCTCCCTGGGATCCGAATTTAATTTTGACAGACATTATTTGTCCTCCCTTTCAACCTTCCGCCACGTGTGACTTAAAATTTCTATCTCAGAAAGCACTGTTTTTAGTGGCTATTGCCTGAGCTAGAAGAGTTTCGGAGCTGCAAGCCTTGTCTATCAAGCTCCCATACCTAGTTTTTCATAAGGACAGAGTTTCTTTATGCACAAATCCCTCCTTTCTTCCAAAAGGTTGTATTGGAAAGTAACCTAAAGCAATCTACTGAGCTGCCAGTTTTATTCCCAAATTTCCAAAACAAAGGAGAATACTCTTTGCACCTTCTGGATGTACATAGACAGTTATGGTTTTACATGCAGAGAACTTCAGAACTTAGGAATTCAGATCAACTCTTTATATCCTACACTGAAATTAGTAAGGGTCAACCAGTTTCAAAAATTACCTTATCTAGATGGTTCACACTTTATATATCCTATATTTGCAACTCTAAGAACAGAACTCTTCCTTTCCCTGTTAAAGCTCATTCCACCAGGTCAGCAGCCACTTCTGCAGCCTTCCAAGTTAGGTTACCTATCTGTGCAGCAGTGACATGGGCAACACCTTATACCTTTATTACTCATTGCAAAGTGGATTTGGCCTCCAGGAGTACAGCCTCTTTTGGTTCTGTGGTTTTGACAAATATTCTCCAATGAGCCATTCAAGAATCAGGTTGCTTGGGACGCAGTCTCATTAGTGAGAATAAAGGTGAGATTGACAAAAGCACATAAAGAAGTTATGTAGTTACCATAACATTCCTTGTTATCTAGACCTTTATTTTCACAACCCACTCTCCATATCCCCTCCCTTCACTCCTGGCAGACTGAGTAGTTATTGGGTTTACAGGTCTCCATAACCTCACAAATACTGCCTTTGCCTGATTTATGCACATATACATATATACACACATATATATATATATATATATATATATATATATATATATATATATATATATATTTATATAAATATATATATATATATATATATATATAGACATACATGAATGAAAGTTCAAAAGCCCAAATCCATTACCACCGAACACACTTTAACGAAAGCGCTTTCATCGAAAAAGCATTTTCGCTAAAGTATGTTAAAAAAAACAAAAAAAAAAAAAATCACAAAATCTACTTGAATGCAGGGGAGCAAGCCCCCCTGCATGTCCAATGTGGGGGGCTGCGCCCCCATCCCCCCTACTTTAATATTCCCACTCCGAGGTTGCACTATAGTGGGGAAAAGGAAATTTTCCCTTAAGCACCGTAGTACGACCGGAACAACAAGCATACTTATGCAAAAGTGCTGCTTCGGTGAATAGCACTTGCACGCAAGTATGCTCACCAAATTGGGATTCGGTGAAAGATGCAGTCGAGCATCTGTACGGATCCCACATACATATATAAATATATATATATATATATATATATATCTATATATATATATATATATATATATTTATATATATATATATATATATATATATATATATATATATACGGGATCACTACATAATCTCAAAAGTTTGAAATACCGAATTTCAAACTTTGGAGACTATATAGCCGAAACCCCTAATTACTGAAAGACTAGAAGCGCGAATTTCAAAATCCCGATCATCGGGAGTTTGACATTCACACTTCTGTTGTTGCAGTATGGTGGAAGGTCAGGTAAGTATCTATGTTTAAATGTATTGGTTAGGGTTTAGTGTGTAAGTGTGTGTTGTGACTGTGATGTGTACGTGCTAGGGGAATGTAGCTGTGTGGTGGCGTTTCTTGTGTTTGTGTATATAGTGCGACCTTGGAGTTAGAATATTTAAGTGGGGGGGTGCTGTACTTTAGGTTTGTGTGTTTGTGTTCTGGGGGACAGTGTGTGTATGTGTATGTGTATGTGTGTGTTGTATGTTGAGTGTAGTTTTCAGTAGTTTGAATTTTGCGGTTTTGATGTTTCGGGATTTAGTAGTGGTTATATATATATATATATATATATATATATATATATATATATATATAAAACTGTATTAAGGCAGGTTTTTTTTTCAGATGTCTATGTTACTGGGGGCAAACAAGATCTGAGTAAGTTAGGGAACTGCATTATGCATAGGGAAGGATGCCCACAAGCTTTGCTGAAGACCTCGAGGTTTTGGAAATGCTGAGATGCTATCAGCGAGAATAAAGGTTGAGTTGGACAATATACTTGGAATGTTATGGTAAGTACATAACTTCTTTTTACAACTGGAGTGGCTGGAATGCTTTCTTGCTTAAACAAATCAAGGGACTAGATCACTAAAACTAAACAGACAATATCAAAGTCTCATCCTTTTCTCAGTATGCAGGCTACAAAGAGATGACCTCTGCCTCACGTTCATAGCCTAAGCAGACCCTATTCTGTCAGATCTATTACACATTTGAAAGTCTAATGGTAGTGTGGTCACATGCTCAAGGAGTCTCAGTCTCTTTTGCAACATAAATAGAACATGTTGGAAGGAGAGGTATGTATCACAGAGAATACCCCTTCCATGCAACCGTCTAAAATTCTGCATAAAGCAAAGTATTTCTCTTACTCTATTCAAATGTAATTTAGATGAATGGATGGGAATCTACAAATTCACCCGAAGTTTAACAATCATGTCCCTCACTGATATAGGCAATAAGTAAATGTCCCAACATATCCTTGATCTGCCCACCTCTGGGCTATTCATAAGTAAAATATAACAGCTAAAACTAACATTGGAATGTAAGACTAGGTTCTTAAGATCATCACAGATCATAGTCTGGTAAGTACCTATGAACCTATGTTGGTCTAACAACTCATGTGGTTTCTAGGAATTTGAATCTTATGTAAAACTCTTAAGAAGAAATCCAAAAGCTTGATGTGGTACACAGGCTTACTGAGAAGCTACATAACTTAGTAAACACATCAAGATGCAATAACTTAAGAATTGCTGACCTTCAAGAAGACTTGGAAAAAGGCAATATCGTCAGTTTCCTAAACTAATTTTCTTTATCTTTACCACTTCCAAGTAAAGTAGAGGTTGCTGCTTAAAATGCTTTTAGAACATTTAACAGCAAACTATAGATTGTACAAATTTTAAGGGCAAAGCAATTATTCTCTAAGGATACAAACTGAAGAATCAGACCTTTTTCTGACACATAAAATACGATTCTGTGAAGGTTTGTCTTCTAAACTACTGCAAAATAGATGTGCCTTCCCATCTATGAGGGAAGAACAGTATAAGTCAGAATCAAAACATTTTTAGCCACCCTACAGTCTGGCATTGTGAGGAGACGTTTTTCTTTGGAAATCCAACATTAGATGAGTATTTCCCCTAAACAAAGTTGAGAGATGAATAGCTTTCTGGGGAAAATAGTCTGTCCTTAGAACGTATCATACAGAAGATAAGATTGCTAACATAAATAAATATTCTGCGACTGAATAACGGTGTATGATAAAAGTTTTTAAAAATAAAATTAATTGTAATAATGAAAGTGCTGTGAAGGATAATATCACAATGGAAATCCTTATATTTATTCATTCATTCATTTATTCTGTGAATGCATGTTTAATCTAGTTCAATGTCATCAGGGGGCAGATCCCGTCATTACACTGAACTGGATACAAGATGGACTAGTTAAGTAAGAATTCATTAGATCTCACACACACACACACACACACACACACACACACACACACACACACACACACACACACTACAGGCAACCTGGAGGTGAATGCCAATTAAGCTCCATTGTGCTGCAGAAATGTATCCAAAAGAAAGTAAATGCAATTCAGATGTTTAGTCATCCTTGAAGAACCAAACACAGATTAAATCCCTAAACATGCAGTGTATTCTAGTGACCGCGGCTCTATCAGCTCCAATCAGCTGCAGAAATGTACCCAAAAGAAAGCAAATGCAAACGGGATGTTTAGTCACCCCTGAAGAACCCAACACTGATTAAACGTATGTCCATCTCTACCACTAAGTCTATATGAAAACTATATTTTGAGATAACCTCTAACTGCAAAATACATGCACCTGAGCCAGCATCAGGGATTTTCTTGTTTCTATTTCCAATCCCCTGCAATTTATGTGAATGGTTAACTAAGTTTCCTACATTTATAGTTCTTATTTAAGCCACTATTTAAATTGATTGGTGAACAGACTTTACTAAGAATACATCTATGGAACCAATACCAAGTGTCTCATTATGCTAACCTTCATACATAGTAACCTCATATGACTTGTAGCTGCCTATACTGAAGGACTTTCCCTAGATTCTAAGGTAATTGGTACCAACTTAAGAGACTAACCATTTATAGCAAACAGCTAAGATTTCAGTGTAAGTGATTGTTTCTGTCATCACACACCTGGATTGGCTCTTCTCGCTCCCTTCGCCCTTTGCTTCACTCACGCTCACTCTGCTCCCCTTCCCTAGCCCCATTCCCACCCACCACCATTTCAGTTACATTTACTGTAGCTCCTCCCATTATTACAACTTACCCATTCACACTCCTTGCATCATTACAATTCATCTAATCAAACCCACCGCTTAATCACACTCACTCTATCTCATCACTTCCAAATTTATCCCGTTACTCCTATCACTAACTAATCAGTTTAACTCCACTCCAGCCACTCCCTTTTTATCTCAAGTACTATTTCCCTCCAACACTACTTATATCTTACTAACAACAATTTTTTTTCATTACTTACACTAGCACCCCTTTTTTCATAATGTCTCTTTTCTTTAATGCAATACTCCTCACTCTCGCTCTCTATCCTTATACCTTTTACTACACTTAACATCACTCCAAACAACGTATATATACTACACACCTGGATCTATAACAGCTTCACATACAGACTCTCTTAACAGTTTTTTTCTGAAGTAGCCTCTAACCTATATGCAACAGACATAACTCTACATGCCAAAGTAAAAATCCTTCCCCTACAAAAAAAAAAAACAATAATACAAACTTTGCTGTTAATGATCAGTACAAAACACAAAAGAAACAGCATCCTGCTCTGCCAAATACATATTCCAACCTACCCCTATGTGAGACATACATTCAAACCCAGGTCCCATCTCCTGTACTATCATCCTCCCTAACTCCCACAAATCTCTAAACTTCACAACCCTTAACCTTCAAAGTATCAGAAACAAAATCTCACAATTACATGCCCGAATAGCCCACAACAAACCAGATATCTTAGCTGCTACTGAGACTTGTTGAAAACATGCATTAAATACACTGAATTTCTACCCACTGGCTTTCCTTGTCTCAGATCAGATAGATCCCATAAAAAGGTGGTGGTGTTACTTTGATATACCAAAAAGCCTTTAGTTAGCTCCATATACTAACTCCATTCCTCAAATTTCCACAGCCAAAATATTAATAGCCTTCCTAAAAAACAATAACTGTAACAGCCTCTCTATTGTAGTCCTCTATATCCTCCCTGGCAACAACATTCCAATAATAGATGAGATTTTTGCCTGGACAATGACTAACATAAAAAAAGGAAATAAACATTCTGAGAGACACTAATATTAACTGGCTTGTTATCTACCGCCAACACCCCTCCACCAACATAAACCTAAATAACTTTATCCAGATAATTACTAACATAACAAGACCCAACAAAAACAATTAATGTGGTTCAGTCCTAGACTGGATTATGGTCTCTGATCCAATAGAATCTCCTCCTCAGGGACACTCCCTAATAGCATTAGTGACCACCTCCCTGCCTTTATACTATGCAAAACTACCCCAACACTAAGTAAACACCATATAAGTAAACTAGAGTCTTATCCCATTTCTTCCCAACTGTCTTCAACAAAACCTTACAAAGCATCAACTGGGAAGCATTAAGATTCTTTCCTCCTTGATGAGGCTGTCAAGTTCTTCAGTTTGATATTTCTCAAGATCCTAAACAACGTAGCCCCACTCCATCAAAAGAGAGTAAAAATTAATCATGCCAGCTGGTTTACAAAATCCACTAAGGAACTCATGTCTGCCAGAGACAAAGCATGGAAAACATGGCAAAAAAAAAAATTCCCTCTGACCTCACATAATATAAACAGCATGGTAATCAGGTAAAGTGTCTAATCATCAAAAATAAAAAGGAACACTTTCTTAATCTACAAAACTGACATAAACAAAACCCAAACAACTTCTGGAGCTCCATCCATTCCTTACTAAATCTAGGCTCAAATAATAATCCTTGTCCAAATCTGGACAAAACACTAACTGAAATAGTTTTTCTTTTTGACTCATATTTCATTAATATCATAGCCAACTTCACCGCTACCTTTCTACAAACTAGCACCACCCATTCAGATCTACCCTCACCAAATACCTCTACTTCCTCACTCTCCAGCTTTTCCCTCTCAACTATACCTACCACCACCATAAAAATACTGGTTTCTAAACCCAAACCTGGCACCAGCACCCCTGACAACCTATCTCTGAAATTCCTACTAATATCAGCCAGTTCTATTGCCTACCCTACTTCTTAACCAATCTATTCAGAAGTCCCACATACCTTCAATTGGAAAAAAGCCTATATTTTCCCTCTCCATAAAGGCGGCAATAATACTGACATTTCCAACTTTCCACGTATTGCTATCATCTCATCCATCTCAAAGATCTTAGAAAAATGCATTCACACTCAACTGCTTAATCATCTACTTCACAACCAAATCCTGTCTCTTACTCAACATGGTTTTAGGCCTGGCCATACTTCTACTACAGCTCTAATATCCTTCATGGATACAGTTAACTGGGCCCTAGATGCTGGTAAACTTGTTTCATCACTCTTTCTTGACCTCACTAAAGCCTTTGATACTGTCTCCCACCCCTTTTATCTTACTTGACTCTCTAACTGGTACTAAAACTACCTCACAAATAGGCAAAATTCAACCAACTGGCAAGCTTCTTTCTTACCATTCCTCAACACAATCACAGGTGTCCACCAATAATCCATACATAGGCCCCTCTGTTCAGCATTTTCATCATCAACTTTCACAACACTCTTAGCCAAGGTACTGTCATCTAATATGCAGATGATTGAGCCATTATCTGCACTGCCAAGTCCACCTCAGAACTTCTGCAACTTACCCAAACTGCCCTCACTTCTACCAAAACCTGGATTATCAATATCGTCTCACTCTTAACCCCAACAAAACTAAACTTGTGTTATTTACCCCTAAGACAACCACCACCCTAAATAAGAATGAATTCACTATTCCTTCTTAAAATAACACTATCATTGAAGTTGTTCCAAATACAAAACTACTAGGTGTCATCATATATGAAAACCTAGCATTTGACCTACATATTCACAGTAATATTAAAAAAATCACATAAAAAATTGGGTACCCTCTATAGACACAAATACCTCCTCAACCACTCCCCAAAACTGTCTCTAGCTTCTTCCTGTCTACTTCCAACTCTTCTATACAGTGCCCCACTTCTTACCAATATCCAGTCCTTACTGAAATACAAACTTGACTCATGAAGCAATAAGATTGCTAAATTTTTATGGTGGAATACTTTTTGATGGAATACTCTCCCAATATCAATTAGAATATCTGCAATCCAGCTCTCTTTAAAAAGTTCTTTATATATTATGTATGTATTCTTCTTTAGTGTGGAGCTTTTTTCCCCGGGCCTCGACTGAAAATGAGCTCACTATGGTCCAGTGGACCATCCCAGTAAACAAATGCAAATAAATAAATAATAATAATAAATAATGTGTCTATGGCACATCATTGTGATGTGGGTAAACATTGGGTCATATAGCAAAAACTCAGATAGACACAGGGAAGGTGTATAGACTCCACTAAGAAGGTACCCTAGTTAAGAACCAGACTGGATAGACAAGAGCTGTGAAGTATCAACAGTAAACTATTGTTTGACTTTGCCACCCATAAGCAATTATAGAAGCTATTCAGTTTGAAAGACCCCCTTCAAAGAATAATTGGTGCCCAGCTAAATAACTTATCAAACCAGTTCCTACTGACACTCAGGGCAGTAACAAGATAGATGTTAAATCTCACTAAACTTTCTGATTCAGATAATTCTAAAACTATCTAAAGTCTGCATAAGAGAAAAAGCTTTATTTTCATGAGTCACAAAAAAGTCTCCCAGAAATGAGACACCTTACTTATATGTATGAGCTTCTGACTGAAGAGAGATTGCAACATTTTCCAGAGCTCTTCAGGGTGAATCCATCTACTGAAATACAAATAATCCTTATATGTTGATTTTAAACATTGAATGATGAAACATATATACAGTCATATGGATAACCTCCAGCGCTGACTCTTTTTCTACAAAGTTAAATGTTAATGTCTCCAATATGTTTCAAAACTAAGTCTGAATACTGAACTGCTTAAAATGTTTTTTTTTTAATGTAGCCTTTTTATCCCCACTGCCTGCCAGCTATCAGCCCTTCCATGACCCAGCTTGTTCATATACTCATCCTCATATGTGAGACAGTCAGAGGGGATTGCAATGTTTTTTTTCTATACTCCTAACTCCCCAACAATCAGAGCAGCCGTCTGATCTGGCCCATTGTATCAGCCTCCTAATCATGTGTGTTACTGCTACTCATGCATAACTTCACCTTGTAGAGTGTCTTGCTTTGTCCACATGCATGAGTCATGGCCCAGTTGCTGCTGGTGAACTCAGTATGACACTGAGCCTTTGCTAGTTGTGTTAATACAGCACCTGGACAATGTATCCCCCCCGCCCCCACACACACACCAAGGTGGATAAACATTTGCTGGCCCTGAAGTTTATAATTTGTACTTTAACTCTCGATCTTGTAAGTCAGTTAAAATGTACATAAACTGACCAATAAATGCACATGGATTTATCTGGTTTCTTCCTATTGCCTAGGGTTATTTAATGCTACCTTTCTGTGGAGTCATGTGTGTTTTTGCTGCCATTTCCTGCAAATCTCATTAATTAAGATCACATGGATTCATATTTAGTGACTATTGCTGTTTTCAGTGCTTTGTTTTCATAATGCAAATTTGACTTAGTTGATTCATGATTTTGCATGTTGGTATAGTGTGCATGAGTTTGAGGCAGCATGAATTCTGATTGTGTGTTGTCCCTGCAGCCACAATCAGAGTAAACTGTTTAAAGAAGCACAACAGTTCAGAGTGGGACCAGGGACAATTTCTATAATCTAGTGGTCCCTCATCTCTCATTTTGTAGGTTTGGTTAGTGTATATAAATAACGGGGTGTCAGGAGTCACCCCCTTATTGCTGTTTTATTTGTTTTTTTTCCTTATTTTTCAATAGGTTCGTAGAAGAATACTAGGCTAATGGCCCTAGGGACTTTACAAGCCTAGCCATGTAAAAAAGCCCATGTACCCTAATTGACCATAGTAAAATGTTTGTTGTTAGCGAGCAATTCTGTGATCAGCACTGACTACCCTTCTCCATGAGGGTCATAGGTGCCACCCTTGGGGTGAATTTATGGTCACCCATCCAATCATCAAGGTTGCACTTAAATACAGTCATTGAGGAGCTCTGCTTCACGTGCTGTGGGAGCTTATTCCAGAGGAGTGTCAGTCTCTGGGGGATATGTCTGTCTCTCTAACATGCTTTTTTAATGTCACAAGCTAGGGTGAGATCTCTGGCATGAGTGACTCTTGTCCAATTTGATTTGCGAATGTGCAGAATTTCCATTAGGGCAGAGTCAGAGACAGCTCTGTAGGCCAGGCACATGTCGCCTCTCAACTGCCTGTATGATACAGAGAACATGACAGGGCTCTCAGAATTTTCATGTAAGTCATGTTTTGGAGGCCCTGGATTCTCTTAGTTAGAAACCTCTGTGGTGTCTCCAGTTACTGCACGTGCCTGGTGAGATGCATACAGAAGGGAGCATTGTACTCAGTTAGTGGTCTGATATGGGTTGAGTATAGCGGAGATATAACCTCCTTAGTCTTGGATGCAATGCCATTATTTATGAGATGCACAATGTAGAAGGCTTTCCTTACCACTATTAACACATGGTGATTGAAATTCAGATTGCTATCACCCTGTGTTCCCAAGTCTCATACCACTGGGTTTGAGCTTAGAGGGGTGCATTATATATCATAATTAGCAGGGGCTACTTCTTTGCCAAATGGAATAATGAGGCTTTTTTTGTGCTTAGTTTTAGTCCGTGACTTTGGCACCAATCATTTGTCTGCATCAGCCCTTTCTGTAATATGTTTAGATCATTGGGGGACTCAATGATTGTGCCCACTTTGCAGTCATCTGCAAACTTGGTAAGCCACAGGCCATCTACTTTCACCTGGACCTCAGAGAAATAGATTGCAAACAGTAGAGGGCACAACACAGATTCTTCTGGTATTCCCCTGGTAACTGGCCTACTGGCAGATGTGGACTCCCCAACTTTGACAGTGTGCATTCTGTTGGTGAGCCAGTTGGCTACCCATCTAGTGATGTATGGGTTAATCCCTAGCTAGGACAGTTTCTCAATGATCTTTGAGTGAGGGATTGTGTCAAAAGCCTAGGCTAAAATCAAGATAGGTGGTATGTACTGCTTTGCCCTCATCCAGGCCTTTGGTGACATTCCCAAAGAAGTCCACAAGGTTTAATAATCAAGATATACTGCTGATAAAACCAAACTGGGTCGGGCAAAGAGTCTGAAGGTCACCTGTGTCCTTGTTGATAAGGACCATGATTCTTTCCATGGCCTTGCAGATACGACTGGTTAGGCTTATGGGTCGATAGTTTCCTGGGCCAGTTGATGGACTCACTTTGTGCAAGGGAAATACTATTACTGTTATCCACTCTGCTGAATCAAAGCCAGTGCTCAGGCTATGGTTAAAAAGAGTGCCAAGTGGTTCTACTAGGTCTTGTTTTAGTTTGTTTAGTAAGCAACCTAGGAGATCTGGTCCTATAGAGGCTGTGTTTTTGGCATTGAAGAACACTTGTATGACCTGTTCTTTGGAGATATGCTGCAGAGGACTGGTGTCAGGAATGCTTTGGGGTATTGCTGGTGGGTACAGGGGGTGATGTTATTGCCAAATCTGTCAGCTAACAGGTTGGAAATTTCCTCAGGTTCAGTGAGTGTGGTGTGTTTCTCCTGATTCGTGGTGGGAGACCTGTAGCTAGCAATGATGTGGTAGGGTATTTTGCCTGTAGTTATTTGGAATGGGAGTAGCCCAAGAGAGTTGTACTTTTAATCAGTCTCGAGGTGTATTTGGATTTAATGAAGAGGGATACACCTCCACCTTTGGTTATTTCATGCTCATTTTGAGGTCTGAACGTGTGAAAGGTATTGTAGCCTTGTATGGCTGGGATGCTCACTGTGGCCTTGTACCAAGTCTCAGTGACTGCACAGATCTCAGCATCTTCCAAGGTGAGGACAGCTTCCAGGGAGTGCAGTTTACTGTTTAGACTCCTAGCATTAAGTAGCTTGAGCATCAGTTTGTCTCTAGTGGATTTCATTATGTTGGACATTTTGTTATTTTGACATTGCCTAAAAAAGGCACTATGGGGGAGGGAAGCATCTTTGCCAGTATCCAAAAGCCATAAGGAGATAGGTGAATGCCACCGCTGGCAAAGCTGCATTGTCTGTCGACCATGTCTTCCCAGGTATCATATACTGGATCCCTCTGGAGAGAAACCAGAAGCTAAGCCAATTATTGAAATCAATCAGATTTTGTCTGTATTGTGGCATCATCCTATGCGAAAGCAGAATGCTGCTTAGGGCTAGGGACATACCTGCCTGCGATACATAATCTGAGATTTTAGTCATGTCTCTTCATATAGTCCATTGAGGTACATCTCAATTCATTCACTCCAACACATACTATGACAGAGTTAGAATTGTAATTGTTGCTGAGTGACTTCAGTGCATGCGTGAATTGATGGATTCTGGCACTTGACAGGCAGCTGAGTATATAACCTTCTCCTTTTCCAGCCTGGTGAGGGGGGCATCTGTATGTCTCACTATTGAGTTGCCTATGACTAGGACATTAGGTTTTGCCTTAGGGGGCTTAATTTGAGATACTGATATGTGTGTTATCATGTGTAGCAGTGGCTTCAGTTCATGTACCATTATGTGTAGATTGTTTGTGCTTGAGAGGTCCTGGTCTTTTGGTAGGCTCTTAATGAGTACCTCAGGATATGTGGCTTTATGTGTGTTGACCTTATCTTGTGTGAGTGGAGAGGTGTGTTTGCTGACAATCTGATTGATGTCTTGTTTACTGTTACTTGAGAGGACTGATTCTAGTGTCATTGTATAGTTACATCTCTCACACACTGTATTTGTTTGCTTTAGGAGCAAGTGGTTGTCAGTATATATGAGGCAATTGCTACATTGCCTCAGGATGCCCATGTCAATCAGACTGGCTGGAGAAATTGTGGAAAACTGACTGTTCATAGTAGCAGGAAATTCCTAAGTACCAATTTGTGAGAGGGGAAATCAGAGCATATATTGCTCTGTGATTAACAAGGCGACTTATTCAGTAGAAGATCAGGGATGAAAAGTGTAACAATGCTGCTCAGTGTTCAGCTGAAAGGTCTACAGTGCAGGAGTGTGCAACTGCATTGCCCACAGAGCAGCAGGGAACCTGGGAGGACTTCACTTACTGGTTTTAGGGAAAAAATAATCTCTAGGCATTTGTGTCTATACAAGGCACTGCTAACCCCTGTTGCGCTATGTACAGCTATGTGCAAATGTGAGGCTTATATACAGTCAAAATAAAACAATTTATAACTAGTTTGCCAATAGGAAATCACACAATGATTCTTCCTCCAGCAATCCCCAGCTCAGACAAGGCTATATACACACTCTTCTGTCACAAGGGTGCAGGGGAGTCCTTCTTAATGCAAGAAGGCTGAATTTAAGATCAAGTGTATGAAAAGCAGGCTTGATTCAACAAGTCTGTATTTAGTTTATGCTAACTAAGCAATATTTTAGTGCAAAACAAGTGTTGATAATAAGCAAGCACCCCGAGGATCACTTCTATGACACTGCTTGACAGGGGCACAGGAAAATAATTTTCTTGGGTGGCGAAAAGCCAGGAAACCTTTTTGGCTAGGTTTATATAGGTGCCAGGGCTGATAGCCTAGTACCTACCTATGAACCTATGAACAGTAAAACAGTCAAAAAGACACAAATTAATGCAGTAAAATGGTAAAATACAGATGAAAAAGTGAAGATCAAACTCAAAATAAGTTTGATTTCTTATTATTACTATTATGTGGCTTGGATTGATGCAGAAACACTCTGGACCTTTGGCAAAGGACACCAAAACAGTGCAGCGCCAGTTAATTGAGCTTACACAACAACAAAGACACTCAGAACAACAGGCATAATAAGCCTTCAACCAGCAATTCCCAGCTCAGAGGAGTGGAGGCTACCATCTTTTCCCCACAAGAGTGTACACCACAAACCATCTTAATGTAAAATAACTGGCCTGAAGCCCAAGCACTTAAACCAGAACTAAGACATTTTTAGAGTAACAGACACAATAAGCCTTCAACCAGCAATTCCCAACTTATAGGTTCATGGGTTCATAGGTAAGTACTAGGCTATCTGCCCAAGGGCATTTATAAGCCTAGCCAGAATGTGTTGGCTTTCACCACCCCCTTAGATTAGTTCCATGTGCCTCTGTCCAGCAGAGCCATTAGTTCCCTGCACCACTGTCCAGCAGATCCACTGCAGTGATCCCCAGGGTAAATTTTCTGTTTCCCATCCACCTGTCAAGGTTTCTCTTGAAGAGTGTTAATGAGGGGCTCTACCTGATGTATATTGGAATCCTGTTCCAAAGCATGGGGAGTCTCTGGGATAGGAATCTATCCCTCCAGCATGTCCTATTTATCGTTGTGGTGAGGTTTATATCTCTAGAGTGTGTGGCTCTCTGGGATTTATTTTTTTTTTAGGTGGAGAGTGTCCATCAATTCTGGGTTGGACATGGCCTTGTATATCAGGCAGATATCACCTCTGAGTAAGCAGTATGCAACCGAGTACAGCTGGAGTTTCTTGAGTCAGGCTGCATAGGGCATCTGTTTGAGGCCAGTAATCCTCTTGGTGAGGTACTTTTGTGGTCTTTCCAGCTGTTGCAGGTGTCTTGTAAGGTACATCCCAAATGGGGCGTTGTATTCTATGATGGGTCTAATGATGCAAACCCTTTTGTGATTAGGTGCGCCACATAGAAGGATTTTCTAACCACCTTGGCAATATGATTATCAAAGGAGAGATTACTATCTACTTGGGTCCCCAGATCCCTTATTAGATTTTCTGTATTTAGGGGACTACCACCTATGTGGTAGTTCATGGGTACTTTGTTTTTTTCAAAAAGTGGATGACTATGCACTTTTTGGCATTTAGCTTGAGGCCATGATTTTGACACCAGGTATCTGTCTCAGTGAGACCCATCTGTAGGATGTCTGTATCAGCCAGAGAATCAATTATGGCCCCTAGTTTGCAGTCGTCTGTGAACTTGGTCAGCCATAGTCCTCCTATGCTTGTCTGTACCTCTGAGAAGTATATACCGAACAGGAGGGGTCCTAGGACTGAGCCCTGGGGGATGCCACCTGTAACCAGTTTAGAGCTGGACATAGAGCCTGCAACTCTCACCATGTGGGTTCTATCCATGAGCCAGTTGGCAACCCATCTCATGATGTAGGTGTTTATGTTCAAGCTGGTGAGCTTGTCTATAATATTAGAATGGGGAATGGTGTTGAAAGCCTTTGCAAGGTCTAGGAAGGCTGTGTGGACCTCCTTTCCCTCATCTAATGCCTTGGTAACCATCTCAAAGAAGTCCACCAGGTTTAGGAGGCATGATCTGCCCTTAACAAAGCCAAACTGAGTAGGATCCAAGGTTTGGAGGTTCCCAATGTCTCTGTTAATGAGTTCCATGATGATGCATTCCATAGCCTTGCAGACCAGGATAGTCAGGCTTATAGGGTGATAGTTCCTGGGGTCTGTTGTGGCTCCACCTTTGTGGAGTAGGATAACTGTTGCTGTGCACCACTCTGTGGGTATGTAGCCTGTAGAGAGGCTGAGTTTGAACAGTGTGTTTAGGTGAGGGGTTAGTTCATTTTGGAGCTCTTGTAAGACACAGCCTGGGACACTGTCCGGTCCCATTAAAGCTGTGTTTTTGGCTTTGGATAGGGCTATTTTAACCTGTGTGTCAGTGATTGACAGGGCCCTACATTCTTCTGGTATGGTTATGGGCCCTTTAGGGGGTGAGAAGGGGATGAAGTTTGCACTAAACCTGTCTGCCAGAATGTTGGCAATATCATTCAGTTCAGTGTATTTTGTGCCATTCTGCACTAACTTAGAGCAAATCTGAGAGTTTCCACTTAGGTTCTTGACATAGCTAAAGAACGCTTTGTGGTTATCGTTGGAGTCATTGACAATTATTCTTTCGGAACTAGCTTTGGATGATTTAATGAGGGATCGTAGTTTCTTGCTGATACTGATCAGGGTTGTCTTTCCTTCTTGGGATTTTACTCTTTTCTGTACTAGTTTCCTCCTTCTGTTGTATAGCTTGTTTATGGCAGGGGTCCATCAGACTGGTTTCCTTTTCTTGGAGGAGTGAGTCTTAGTTTTATTTGTGATAAAAAGGACAATGCTGTCCAAGCTGCTGAAACCTTTACAAAGGCACTCTATGAGCATTTGCAGGAATGCACGTCCATGCATTCCTGCAAATGCTCATAGAGTGCCTTTGTAAAGGTTTCAGCAGCTTGGACAGCATTGCCCTTTAGCATGGGGCCTGTGAATCTTTCCACCTCAGTCTTAAGTACTGTGAAGTTTGCTTTTGAAAAGTTTTTCATGGTGGTTTCCTTGATTGAGGGTGGGGGCGGAATGTGGATATTCAGAGTGATTAGTCTATGGTCTGATCTAACCAGTGAGGGGTTAACCTCCAGTGTGGAACACCGTTCGCCCATGTTGGTGATGACCAGGTCCAATATGTTGTTCTTTCTGGTGGGGGTGTTGACCAGTTGATCCAGGGCATTCAAGTTTATAAATTCTAGGAAGCGTTGGGCAAGGGAGTTAGTACTTGAGTAGTTCTCCTAGTTTATGTTTGGGTAATTGAAATCATCCAGTATTAGGGTGTTTGGTAGGACCTTCATATTTCCTAGTGTCTCCAGAAATGCGGAATGGGGGTCCTGGGCCATGGTGGGTGATCTGTAGCAAGCTACAATTTGGATTGCAGTTTTGCCCATTGTTAGTTGCACATGGATGATCTCTGATGCATTGTGCTGCACCACTAACCTGGAGGTGTGGGTATCCTTGATGAATATGGATACACCCCCACCTTTTGTGCTTGGTCCTGGTTCTGTGGCTGAAAGGTATGGTATGAGTTATAGCCTAGTAGTGCTGGGGTGCTCTCAGGAGCCTTAAACCAGGTTTCTGTTACTGCACAGATGTCGATGTTCTCCATGCTGAGGATTGCCTCGAGTGCATGCATTTTGAGGTTTAGACTTCTGGCGTTGAGTAGCATTACCCTCAGTTTTTGGTTACTTTCGCTATTCATGGTGGTGAGTTTGTCTTTTGTGCCTTGCCTAAAAAGGCACTATGGGGACGGCAATAGCCTTAGCCAGTATTCGAAAGCCTAAGGGTGACAGGTGCAAGCCATCTCTTGCGAAGCAACGTGGCTTATCAAGCATGTCACCCAGGCAGACAGATACTGGATTCCCCTTTGAATGACACCAGAAACTTAGCCAATTGTTGAAATTGATCATTTTTTCTTTATACTGGAGCATCATTCTTGGTGAGGGCAGGATGCTACTTAGGGTCAGGGTCATACTGGCCCAGGCTACATGATCAGATAGCTCTTCCATGTCTCTTTTCATGTAGTCCAGGGAGGTATGTCTCAGGTCATTCACACCAACATGGACAATGATAGAGATGTATTTGTACGTGTTCTGGAGTGACCTGAGTGCTTATGTTATGTGGCAGATCCTGACACCAGACAGGCAGCTAACTGTAACCTTCTCCTTGTCCAGCCTAGCTAGTGGGACATCAGTGTGCTTGACTATAGAGTCGCCTATTACTAGTGTGTTGGGTATGTTATTTTGTGTTAAGGGCTGTGATTGCGTGGCACACTGATTATGTGAAGTATGTGTTTCATGGTTGGTGATGGGGTGTGGAGGTTGCTTGGTTGTCTGCTTTGGAGGTATCTGTTGCTTTTGCAGATTTTTATTTAGAGCCTCCAAGTATGTTTTCATGTATTCATGTGTGTTATTTGCCGGTGTTGGTTTATTAGGTCTATGAGACTGGTGGTGTTTTGCAAGTATTACCCTTCTCCCCTTGACTGTCATTTCCAGTCTTGGGTTGAGAGAGCTTTGACTCCAGTTTGGCTGTATAATTGCATCTCTCACATATATTAGTGTTTGGTGGTAAGAGGAGAGGGTTGTCTGTGTAAATGAGGCAGTTGTAACATTGCCTCAAAATGCCTAGATTCACCAGTTGGACTGGAGAGTACACTGGAAACTGCCCTTTGGACATGCCTGAATATTTTCAGTAAGCTGTTTTTCTGATTGACTGGTGGGGATGAATAGAGAGCCTTGTCCTTCTGGACAGTTTAGGGGGGTTTAGTGCTAGGGTTAATTAGTTCTTGCTATGAGTTTTAAGCAAGTGCTTGACTGTGAAATGAATGGATTGAGTGCTAAAGTTGAAGGTTTGTCTATTTTGAAGGGAAAAATTGAAGAGTAGACTTTCTGGAGCCGAGAATAGTTTAACTCTACGGTGCTGCCCGATGCACAAAACCACACAAATGCAGTTTTTATAGCAGGGAAGTAAAAGAGATTGAAATTAGCCCAAAATGGACAATAAACTACTAACTTCTGGGCTAAAACCACTCCTCCAGGGACAGATAGGCCGCTCAAAGCTCCCCTCTCTCACAGGTGAACAGAGAAACTTCCTTTTATCCAAGTAAGGTATGGGCAACACAGAAACTTGTAACACAGCCCTGGATTCAGCAATAACCTGAAAACTGGACTATACTAGTTTATTAAGGCGTGAAAAAGCATACATTTTTTTGGGGTTTTTTTCAGAAAAAAGAACAGATACAATCAAAATTAGCCCAAAATGGCCAATAAACTACTAACTTCTGGGCTGAAACCACTCCTCCAGGGACAGATAGGCTGCTCAAAGCTCCCCTCTCTCACAGGTGAACAGAGAAGCTTTGTTCTATCCAAGTAAGGTATGGGCAACACAGAAACTTGTAACACATCCCTGGATTCAGCAATAACCTGAAAACTGGACTATACTAGTTTAGAAAGGCGTGAAAAAATATTTTTTTTTTCAGAAAATATAGCAGATACAATCAAAATTAGCCCAAAATGGCCAATAAACTACTAACTTCTGGGCTGAAACCACTCCTCCAGGGACCGATAGGCTGCTCAAATCTCCCCTCTTTCACAGGTGAGCTGAGAAACTTCCTTCTATCCAAGTAAGGTATGGGCAACACAGGAACTTGTAACTCAGCCCTGGATTCAGCAATAACCTGAAAATTGGACTATACTAGTTCAGAAAGGTGGGTAACGTATATATATATATTTTTTTCAGAAAATAGAGTAGATACAATCAAAACAACACTTTAAATGCACAGAAAAGGCTACCGCACTTTAGTGTGTAGTCTATAACAGTTAAACAAATTATTTAAACACAAAAATGGCTTAATTCAATTGCAGGCAACAAATAAGTACAATATGTAGGAATAACAGACTTTTTAAATCACATATCCGCAAAAAAAAGCTGACATTTTAGGCGGAAATAGTTAAGACAGCAAGAAAAGCAGAAAAATGATACTTAATCACTCCAAAGTAACTCTTTTGTCTTTCTGCTGCTGTAGACTCTGCAGAACACCTAGAAGGCACTTTCTGAGTGGAATACAAGCAGAAAAACTGCGTGAATGCAGTTTTTATAGCAGAGAAATAAAAGAGATAGAAATTAGCCAAAAATGGTCAATAAACTACTAACTTCTGGGCTGAAACCAATCCTCCAGGGACAGATAGGCTGCTCAAAGCTCCCCTTTCTCACAGGTGAACAGAGAAACTTCCTATTATCCAAGTAAGGTATGGGCAACACAGAAACTTTTAACACAGCTGTGGATTCAGCAATAACCTGAAAACTGGACCATACTAGTTCAGAAAGGCGGGAAACAAGTATTTTTTTTTCAGAAAATAGAGCAGATACAATCAAAACAACACTTTACCCAATTAACCAGTTAAAAAGCTCAAAACTGAGCTCTGTTCCAGCAGTCTTCAATCAGACAAGTTCTAACTGCACAGTCCTGCACTAGGGTACAGAGAAACCTTCTCAAAAAAAGACGGCTTGGATCAGTGCATAAGTTATACAAACAAAGCTAGATCCAGCCGGCCTAAATCTAGTCTATGCTACAGCAAACAAGGCGTACCGATTTCAGAAAGAAACGGTTTAAGTAAGCATGTGCAATAAGCCTTTAACCAGAGATTCCCAGCTCAGAAGAGCAGAATCTAGCCTCTCCTCCCACAAGAGTGCAGACCACAAACCTTCTTAATGTAAAATAACTGGCCTGAAGTCCAAGTGCTTAACCCAGAACTAATACACTTTTAGAATAACAGACACTGAGCCTTCAATCAGCAGTTCCCAACTTAGAAGGATGTACGCTACCTGTCCTGCCACAACAGTGCAAACCACAAACCTTCTTAATGTAAAACAACTGGTTTGAAGTCCAAGTGCTTAATCCAAGGGCCTTAGAATAACAGTTGCAATTTAATTAGGCTACTAACAATCAGTAATAAAGGCAGCAGAATAAATTCAATTGAGTACTTTTAAGAAGAGGCAAAAGCAAAATAAGGTAATAAAGTAGGAAGAAACACAAATACAGTAAAGCAGATGAAGTGGAATATTTTTTTGGAGAGGGAGGAAACAGAACAGATTAAGATACTATAGGGGAATGTCCTTCCCAAGTGCTCTCTCTGTACACCGCAGAGGAGATGGGACTGGTAGGAGTATCGGAAATCAAAATATGATCTCACTGTACTCAGTTGAGTGAGCAAATGAGATGGGTCCAGGAGGAGTGTGCAAAAACAGATTTGCAGCAGGGGTGGGCAAGTCCAAAGCCACCAAGATTAGCACTACAACAGGAAACAGGGAAGGGAGGTGGGTAACTAACTGAAGAGAGACAGAGACACAATATTCACTGAATCAAAGACACACAATATTTACTGACTCAAATCTTAAATAAGTGCAGAGAAAAGTATACTTAAATCAGCTTGTGGCCAGTTGATATATGCAGACAAGTCTCAGTAGCCAGCAACTCCAATTACAATGATTGAAATGATTAAAATGGTTAGAAGGGCGTAAACCACATCTCCTGTCACAAGAGTATAAACTGCAAATCTTCCTTATGTAAAATAACTAGTTTCAAGCCCAAGTGCTTAAATCAAAACTAAGAGGTTTATAATAACAGTATCAGGCTACTAAGAAGCATTAATAAATGCAGCAGAATAATTGCAACTGAACACTTTCTAAGAACAAGCAGCAGCAAAAAAAATAAAAAATAAATAATAAAGTAATAAAGTAGAAAGATGCACAGATAGAGTAAAAGCAGCTGAATAAAGTGCAATTGATTTCAAGTAAGTGCGAAGAGAGGAAACAAAAGATAATTCAAGTTTAAGAGAATAAGGGAGTGGACCTTCCCAACATATCTCTCCATACTCTGTAGAATGAGGTGATAAGATGGGTCTGGGACGAATGTCCAATATCAGAATAATAGTACAGGCGGGTAATGCAAAAGCAAGTAAATCAAATAAACACTCCAGCTAAATAAAGATGCCTTCAAAAATGTCTAGTTAAAGAGGAATGCTGTTTCTCAGCTCCCCCCACTAATTAACTGGATGTTATTTACTGTCTGCAAAGGAATTCATTTCTAACTTTTCTAACTGACCCTAACCAAGACCTCTTAAAACTCCAGCAGAACAAAAATCGTAAAACAAAACAAGTGCAATATAATAAAAAGATGAAAAATAGAAGTAAACAAACCTTAAATGATGCCAGTAACTTTTGTTATTTGTTTTAGCTACTGGTTCATTCATTTCATTTCTTGAGTACTGAGTAATTTGTTGCTCATTTGTTTGACATGAATCCTTTATCAGTACCTCATAACCTAGGGAGGTTGTACAGTTCTGCTGCTTTTCCTTCACATCTGCATACAGTTGTATTAAGATCAAAATGTAGTATAGAAAATTGTTTGGGAATCTGATCATAGCTACAGCAATGGATTTTTTCGTCTGTATTTTATTATTAATATTAGAATGCAGTTGTACAGGAATGTCAACACTGTGTTAAATCTAACTGCTTGCGATGTCATGTGAAGGAGTCCCCCATTGAAAAGAGTATAATTAATAAATGTTTGCTTAAAATCTTATCCAGGAAACTTGACTTTCTAATGTGAATCAGGAAAACTTTAATTTCAAATAGGTTGGATGGGACCTTGGCAGCTGTGCTAAGACAGTCAAGGCAAACATACTAGTATTAGCACACAAAAACCTGAAGTACCAGTTGAATATTACTTAGATGATCAAATTTGCTGACTTGTGATGTAAATGGTACCTATACTGCCATTGAGGCCCAACCGGCCTTAGCTGAGGTATAATACTGTAATGTGCAGCATCCCTTGATGACATCCTCAGCATCAACACTGCTGTCTGCATAGGGCATCCTAAGAATGTATACAGTACGCATCTATGGCAAATGATCTTGGAACTTTCCATTAATATTGCATCATATGGACGTCTCACTGTAGAGTGGATTATTTTCTTTGCATTTCTTTCTGAAATCCTCAGTATATACTACTCAGTGGGAATTATACACCTAGGCATAGAAATGCAGGTAGTATCTGGAGCACATAGTGGGAGCATACTCTGTGGCATACATGTGCATGGCATTTGATGCAGTGTTTTCCAGGTATGACCACCTCTGCATATTGTGAAATGATATACTACATGAGATCTTCATAACATTCATGGATTACAGGGTATATTTAACTGTATGTATAATATGCATGTTGTGATTTAAACTGGAAATCTGATAATAAACAATACACAGTGGTATATGTTATTATCATGTGTATAGCAAAAGGCATGAGCACAGCATACATAATGAGAGGCACACAGTGCTGTATATACCTCTTGTTTGTGTGGAAACCCTGAATGTTTGATGATTCACCTTCATTTATATTACAAAATCTTCCTTTGAATTCAGATTGGGATTATTAGCTAATGGAACCTGCCAGGGCATGCTACTTGTCCCTACTAACATGGTACCCTGAGTAATACCAGACATACTCTCAGCATGTGCTATCATCTATACACCAGATTAGGCATGAAAAGCATCAAGATTCACTTTTTCTTCCACTCGTGAAAGACTGAAGATGTACTTTGCTCAGACAGATTGCATATGACAGACTGGTATTTCAGATGTGCACTACCCATGTCAAGCTGGCAGCACGGGTGTGCACTTCTCAGCATGTGGCCTCAAAGTATCTCTTTTATAAGGCCATGACCTATACATGTAGCATCAATGAAGAAGCCAAATGTTAGAAAACTGCTAATGAGCTCTCCTTCCTGTTTCTGTTTCATCTCCATTGTACAAATGTGTCAAGGCGAATATATATCCATGAGGTGAGCTTGTCCAAGACCAAACTGTGCTGTGTTCTGCACAGATGACCTTGGCACACTGAGTATCACAGAAGTCCTAATGATGAAATTATCATTCTATGCCAACTGATGTGGATCTTTTATGGGTCATCAAAGATTTCCCTAGACTTCAGGTGATGTCACAAGTCATGACAGACACCTTAATAATTGGAGATGTCCGACCCTCGATGCAATTATTGTTAGGAAAACATGCTAACAGTTAAAATATTGAATTATGTGTAGACAACTTTATTAAAAAATTTCCACACTGAGTGCCATGCTGTAATTGTGCAATAGCTTCAAATAATCTTTAAATTTTAAATGTTTGAAAGTGATGCAGCAATGTTGTGTGCAGTCTTCTTACTCTTCCAAAACCAAACCAATAATAAAGGCTCAGGATTTAACTTTCCCATTATAAATTTAAACTGAAAGAGATGAAATGTATAATCCCACCCAAACTAATAGGGACAAACAATGTTTGAAATGCCATTCTGGTGATCCAGTAGAGGTTTATGATAAAAGATGGAGAACTGCACTTTGAATATTATTTTGATGTGATGTTACTGAAAAATAATAATGTGATTTCAAAATGTAATAGCTAAAGATATCTTCCCATTGGTTAACACAGTATTTTTTTCTTTTCCTTTCATTAAAGGATTCTGATTCAGAATCCTTTGACAGAAACTGTACCAAAGCTGAGTGCTCAAGTAAACCAACTGGCTGTTGTGAAGTAATTTTGAATTCACACATTAGGAAGGGTTATTACAAAGAAGGAGACCAACGTGCACTGGGTTCAAAGACACCAGAGAGCTTTCAGCAGTGTCATTTGTCTTGTCCTGTAGATGCTATTGACAATTACACTAAGAGGAATGGCTTGAGCTGTAGTACAAAGGAGTCTGGCTTCAGACCCAGGAATGGACCAAATCAAACAATGGACTCTCTTATGTCTGCAACTTTTGAATCAAATAGTACATGTACTTCTGTTTATCAATCTGGAAAGCAACTGGACACATGCTCCTTTCACTCCAGAACTGACTGTATTGATTCCACATACCATTCACAGTCTAGTTTTAGTGACAAAAGAGAAACCCATGACACTGTCCTTCGTCTATTGGAAAGACACAATGAAGACATACCATTTCATGACCCAAGCACTTATATTGCAACAGCAAGAAAAACAGCGTCTGTGCAAGATTACAATGTTTTAGCTTTCCCAGATTTCTGGGGTATCATTCCAGCACCATACCAGCAGCCAATGACAGAGCAGAAGTATGGCACTCTAAGGTAAGTTTGTCTAAATATAATGGATCAGTTATATATTTTAGCTGTAGTGGCCTATAAAAATATTAATTTTACTTAATGCTGCTATGTAGAAATTAACAGCAGAGTATGTCAAATGATGTGTGTGTGTGTGTGTGTGTGTGTGTGTGTGTGTGTGTGTGTGTGTGTGTGTGTATATATATATATATATATATATATATATATATATATATATATATAGGTACAGCACACCTCAACAAATGAACAGTCTGCCAACACCTGTCTGGTCGATTTAATTGGTCAGTGCAAACAGATGATTGACAGGTGTGTGATGTTAACAGTCCTATGGTAGGGGAATATTCCCTTTCCCTGGGAATTGTCTGATCTCATAGTTAGTATATATAATTAGCAAGGAGGTGTGGGGGTGTAGGGGGTGAGCTTGGCCCCACTGTAAAAACACCTGCCATTGGTTTAGTCCAGTTCATGGTAATCTCCAGAGCATGCACAGAATGGTGATGTTGATATGATGATGTCAACCTAGTTGGTGTTGGTGCACTGTCCATTTAATCCACTACCATACACCTATATATTCACATACATGTATATGTGTGTTTGTGTTGGGTATCTTGGTTAAAGAATATTTATAGTCATAATTTGACCAATATCCCATACCATGCAAAAGGTTGAAAGATAGTTGTACGTGGGAAGTCACTGTAATAATATTATGTAATTTGTTTCATTTATTGCATGTGAAACTGCATGCTTTGGGTCACTGAGTCAAAGAAGGAAAAAAAAGTTTTATGTTGAAATTCCTAGAAGCTATGTCAAGGTAATTTTGTAGATGAGCATCATTT
The DNA here is from genome assembly GCF_019279795.1 of Protopterus annectens. Lineage (NCBI taxonomy): Eukaryota > Metazoa > Chordata > Ceratodontiformes > Protopteridae > Protopterus > Protopterus annectens. The sequence goes on along the minus strand of NC_056739.1, from coordinate 1,893,058,450 downwards.
TGCTCTTTGAATCATTTTGTGTGCAAGCATAAAAAAATGACCACAGTATTAGTTCACATAGCTGTGAGCTCAGCACTTGGTATGTGAGGCCCTCTCTGTATTGTTTATGGTATCTTCCCTGGTAACTTAAGGTATGTGGATAGAATACAGTTATTTGTATAACAAAGAACTGTTAGCCTTAACTGTGAATGCAATGATGCCTGTTTATTGTATACTCTTAATGGATAGATACATCATGATTAATATAAGAGTTAATGAGTCATTCTCACTATCATCCATACTGTATCTTAAAATGCAGACTGCACTTTCTCATAAATTATAAGGCAGGTCATTGTTTCTTATGGTCACATTGCATACTTTTTATTCTGATCCAATCCAGGATTCACCTTAATTGTTTCTGACAACTACTATTACTGCAGTAACATAGGTCAACACTAGGAGATCAGACTGCAGACTATTATAAGCCTAGCCAATAATTTTAGGAAATCTTCAAACACTGAACCATGCATGTGTGAGGGAAACGACCTTAAGCATTATGTTAACCCTCCACAAGATGTGTAAAGGGATTCTTGAAGAAAGGGTAGCAGGTCTTTAATTCACTAACAATGTTTTTGTTTGTTTTATTCAAAACTTTTCCCTGGGTGGTTATTGTGGGCACAGCACTACATGTTTCCACGTGTAAAACAAGAGGGCACTAAATATAATTAAAGTAAATAGCATTACAATAGGGGAAAGAATACAGTCAATGAGTATTACAAATAACTAAATGCATACAATGTCCGGGTAAAAATAAATGAATGTACTTCAGTACATTTTAATGATCTGTAACTGAACACGCTGAGTAGAAAATTCTCTGTAGCCAGAACTACTTCACTTCATTCATCATTCCTTATTATACTGGCATGGAGAGTTTGCTTAGTGTGCTGCTGATGTTTTCATCCTTGGTCTGCATTTCTGATTTCTCCATGGAAATCCCCATCCCCATTTTCACTTGAGTTACTATAAATAAGTTTATATTGCGGAGCAAAGTCCCCAGCATGAGTGGTAGAGGGAGTGCAAAGGATTTGCCACTTCCAAACAGTGATTTATAGCTGGCTAATTTATGCTGGGTAGTTTTATACTCGGCAAACTGTATGAGCACTTTATTTGTCAGGAGGGAATTGGCAGTCATGACTTCATACAGGAATCATTTAAACAATAAAATCATAGATTTGAAACAAAGTGATTTATTGGCATTCTTACAATCATGGTTATTATATTGCTGTAATGTCTCATTGTGTGACTTTGCCATAATGATTTCATACTTTGAAATCAGTTGTCCCTTTTTCCTGTTATTGTCTATTGCACGGTGCTCTGCCGTCATGTAATTCCTTGTAAAATTACTCCGACATTTGATGTAATGTAAGAGATTTCAGTATGGCTGTCAGTTCAGTGTGTGGAAAAAATACTGAGGACTGTGTTGTTTTTTGTAAAGATAGCAGTGATGTCCAAGTTGTTTGCTTAACTTCAGATGTTGGCATAATAAATCCTTACAAGGATGACCCTTATTTGAATTAAAAGTCAAAAAACAGATAGGGCTCACCACAGCTAATAAAAACTCTTTTATTACTGCAGTGCAAGTAAGCACTTTTGCGTTCTCTCAACGCTTCATCAGACTTTTATATATATTACATAATAGAGATATATAGAACAATATATTTTATGATGTATGTCTTTATTTTTTAAGTGATCTAAACATGTGATGATGTTATGGTGATGCTGATTGGGTGTTTTGTATTGGTGCCTATATTTAAGAATGTTTTTTTGAAATGCAATTGTTTTGAAGTCTGATGAAGTGTTGAGAGAATGCGAAAGTGCTTACTTGCACTGCAGTAATAAAAGAGTTTTTATTAGCCGTGGTGAGCCCTATCTGTTTTTTGACTTTTGATATTGGATCTGAGAGGGCTCCTTATCCAGGACTGTTTGTTGTGTTTTTTCTTATTTGAATTAAGCAGTAAGTTCATATGACAGTGATGTTAATGTTAATAGGGCTGTGTTGCCTCCCTTATACTGTAATGGAAAGCATTTGTGAAATCACAAATGTTATGAGTTTTGCTAGGATATGATGAATTTCTTTTGTTGCCGATTACTAAATGAAATATATATATAAATATGTATATATATATATATATATATATATATATATATGTGTGTGTGTGTGTGTGTGTGTGTGTGTGTATTTATTTAATTGGTGACTACATTACTTTCATTTTGAGGTCCACTTACTATTATCCCTGGTGGTTCACAGTAGTGCACTGTTGTTTTTTTAATGTGAGTAACATCAGTATTCTATGGGCTAGGCTTGTAAAGGGTCCAGAGCCATTAGCCTAGTACGCACCTATGAACCTATGAACCTATGTGTATTGGTAAGGTATTTTTGTTTAGTATGTAGGGGTGGAAGTTAGTGAACAGTGTGCATCTGTTTGAAAATTAGCTTGTTTAAATATGAAATTAAGAATGAGCACCGGAATAGTCCTTATATAAACACTCTGTAACACACAAACATGCACAAGCATGCACAGATGCTCTGCAGCAAGGGTAGTGGACTTTTCTGCATTATTTAAATTCTTCTGTATGTAATGTGAACTTTTTTTATTTTCAAATATTTTTTTTTTAATTTTTGAAGAAAATGTAGTACGCAATTGTATAAGAGCTATGTAGCACAGTTTACAAGGAAACAAAGGCTTATTCCTGAAACTGTTTTTAAGGGTGATAGAGAAAGGGTATGCTGATGATAGTTCTGGGAGTAAATCATGGGGATAGACTATGATTTGTACATGGGAGTCATGTATGAAGTATGCAACAGTACAGTGTTTAAGTTCCATATGTGTGTGTGTGACAACCCACGCAGGGACATTCTGCATCATTCAGGACTGTTGACAAATACATACAGCATATTTAATATCATATCTTAGGCGAGATGCTTGAAAGGAATATATAAATGAGTAACTATTTCCAAAGGTGTAAAGCACTCTGTTAATTCCATTTAAAAACAAAACGCAACAACCAGAGGCTAACAGCAGTATGGCACACAGATGCAACATATTTCACCATTGCTCAAACTTAACAGTAATGCCTTGAAAAGTTGTGCCATGTAAAATAGACACCAAGTGCAATAATGATTAGATTACAAAACTGAACATCAATGCATTTTACATTGTTTTTGTCCTGTTACTATAAAGTCCAGGAAAAAAGTAAAAGCAAGTCTCTAAAAATAGCCTGCGATGCTCCAATATTTCTAACTCTACTCCAGCACTGTTTACATGACATAATGTCATGCTGGGGGTGGAGTTTCACAGATAAATAAGTTTCTCCATACCACTGTCTTGATAGTTTCAGTTGAGAAATAAATAATTTCATCCGGGAAAGCACGCATAAGAGTTATCAATACAATAAGTAATACTGCTATAGCAAAGCATACAAAACAAAGCCAGAACACTAAGAAAAGTGTGACAAATTACTTTAAATAAGTACATTTAAAGAACATTTTAAAAAAAGAAAAGTTGAAGTTTAAAAAAATACTGATGTTAACACATATCTATCCAAATAAAAAAAGGAAAAAAAAACACTAGATGCAGCTACAAAGTTATTTTAGACCTCCAAAGAAATAAACACAAAGGCAATATGTTTATATGAATGATCACTTTTATATTCTTTTTTGTTGCAAAATATGGTAACAATGGCAGATTATGCTATATAATATCAGTACTATTCAATAGACAATAAAATTTAATGCACTGGACCTGTCATAATTATCAAGAACAAATATGATTGTAACTGTTGGAACAATTACAGTACTTTTATAGAAAAAATAACACATTCACTGAGGTGAAGGTTATGCTACATTCTGAATTATGGCCACACTACTGAACTGCAGGCAATGCGGTAAGATGTTCAAACACTGTTATAATACATGCATGGAATTATATGTAAAGGATGCAGTAACAGATGAAAAGTACAACAAGCAACAGCAAAATGTTGAGAAAAACACACATTAATTCCATCCCGTGGAAATAACTAATAACAACAACAGAGATGTACTTGGGTTACACAAGGATGTTTGAGGAAGAAGCTCCAAGGATATAATGACCACTAATGACCACATCTCTGTACAAAAAGTGCTAACAAGATTAAAATGCAAGACTACAAGGTACTGTCAAATGTGGTTGCTAATATGGATTGAGGAGTAGTTAAATCTCTACCGCTGCTGGTGATAATTAATAGCAATGAGAAGTGTAGAACAGGGAGGCTAAAATTATCCCGAGGATCTGTGAGTACAAGGAGATAAAAATCTGTTTCCAGTATTCATGCATGTGGATGTAAGTAGTGTTGCGAAATCTGGTGTTTGCCACACTAGGCACACCCTTGATTGAACCTAAGATCCCTCTATCTGGATTTTTACCACCTTATAAAGAGAGTAAGGAATTTAGATAGGGAAATTTTCCATTTTAGGGTGATTTCTGTCCTAGTGTTTGCCACTAGTTGAGTGAGCCAGGTGTGGCTAGATCAACACAGCAATGGGTGAACTAGAATGTTTGTTTTGAAGCAACTGAGATATTAAGAACCCTTGATAATAAATGAAAAATCTTATTCTGATGGGGCTGTTCCAGATCTTATGGTGTGATCTTACTGATTTAGAGTTGCAGGTAGAATATTGAACAAACTTCACAATCCCTATCTAGTATAAAATGGGGGCAGAACCCATTGCAAACAAAAAACAGAAATTATTTTGGATCACAGGAACTGTGTTGTGTTATTAGAGAATCAGTAGTTGTGATTTTGTTGTCTGCAAGGGTTAAGCCAAAAGAGTTTAGTTATGTTGGTATTTTTTCTGGAGAGGACCTATAGTTTATTTATTTTATTTATTTGTTGATTTTGACATTTGATGACTGGGTTATTCCGACTGGACAGATGACCCTTTTCAGCAGAGGCCCAAGGAGAAAAGTTCTAATAGATACATGCATGATATCGTTTGACAAAAGCAAAAATAAAAATAACAGTAATCAGCATGCAATTACATCCTATACAGATAGATAATATAATTTCTTACAGACAGATAGCATGATGTAGGTTGTGGATAAAGTATAACATCAGTTCTTGTCTTGATAGTATTGAGTCCAGCCTATTTTTTGAAAAAGCACAGGATTAGAGTGTAGCCTATTTTTTTAAACAAGTGCAGGATTAAAATAATGTTAGGTAGTAAGTGGGGGGAAAGAATAAGATGAAGAAGAGGTTAGCAGAGGAAGAGGTAGACTACATTGGGTTGAGACAAGAGCAAGTCCTAGAGGTTAATAGATTGTCTTTTAATGTTTTTTTGAAACAATGGTAATAATCTTTCTTAAATATAGGGGTAGTTTATTCCAAGCATTGGCCACTGATTGATTGTAGAGAAGTTTGCCAAAGTTTTTTTTTTTTTTTTTGGTTTGTAAATCTCCAGTAGGTTTTGGTCAGAGCTACAAAGTGTTTGATTAGGAATGTAGACAGAGATGAGAGTTGAGAGAGCAGGACAAGAGTTGGGTTGTTTTAGGATAGAGTGAGTCAGGTGTAGCTGCGGCAGAAGTAGTTTTTAGCAAATTTCTAGCCATTGTAGTTTTTTTAAAGATAGGCAATGATGTGATTGGTAGGATTGATTTGCAGCAAATCTAGCAATTTTATTATATGTGAGTTCCAGCTTAGTCAAAAGATTAGATTAGAGGTTAGTAAGAATTGGGTGGCATAAGATAGGGGGGATAAATAGGCTTGTGCAAGAGAGAGTTTAGATTCATTTGTGAGGAATGTTTTTGTTTCTATAGAGCAGGCCAAGTTTTTGATGAGTCTTTTTAATGCATTGTTGGATGTGAAGTTCAAAATTTACTCGGTTGTCTATGAGGACCCATAATAGTTTAGTATGGGGTTCAACCGTGATAGAAGTATTGATGCAGGGGAAGGCAGTGAAGGTAGTTTTGAGATTTTGAGAGGTTTAGGGAGGAAGACGAGAAGTTTAGTTTTCTTAAGGCTGAGTAGGAGTTGGTTGGATGTCAGCCATTGTTCAATTGAGTGGAGAGATTCTTGAGTAAGGGTGAGGAGGTGAGAGAGATTGTCCAAGGAGGAGATTATTGTAGAGCTGTCCACATATTATATTAAGGTGGAGTGTGGACAGGAGGTGTACAGGTCATTAGTGAAAATGTTGACTAGAAGTGGTCCAAGAATGGAACCTTGCAGAACCCTGGTATGGCTTGGAAGGAATGGGGAGGATGCAGAGAGCCATTTTACTGACTGAAGTGTGTTGGAGAGGTAGGTAGCAATCCAGCAAAGAGCAGAGTTGGAAAGATTTAGGCTAGAAATCTTAGATAGGAGAAGGTTATGGGAGACAGTGTCAAAGATCTTTAAGAGGTCAAGGAATAGACAGGAGACTAAGTTACTTTTGTGTCTAGCTTTAGACGTAGTCTGAGTGAAGGATATTAGCATGGTGGAAGTACTGTGTTTAGGGAATAAGCCATGTTGTCTAGGGGCTAGGAGATTTTCCTGCAGAAGATGATATAGGAGCTGTTTATGAATGCACTTCTCAAGCATTTTTGACAGGGAGACAGAATGGCTATGGGCCTGAAATTAAAGGGTTCAGTAGAGTTTCCACTTTTATGTAAGGGTATAACACAGAATTTCTTCCAGATGTCAGGAAAAATATTTTCTTGGATCGATCTATTGATTAGTATGGAGATGGCCTATGTGATGTATTTTGCAGTTTGTTTAAGGAAAAGAGGATGTAAGTTATCGGCAGAAGAGGAGCATGTTTTGAGTTTTTGATCTGATGTAAGCAGTGGGGACAGTTCTACGAGAGAAGGAGGTTGTGTGGATGGGTGGATAGAGAGAGAGCAGTAGATAGGTAGGTACTTGTGTCTTTTTTAGTTAACTTCTGAATGGAATCAATAAAGAAGGAGTTGAGTAGTGTAGCAGTATCTAAGACAGATCTATTTGGAGAGGGAATATTTGTGGGGGACCACCTTGGGTGTAGGAGCTTTTCATTGTATTCCAGAATTTTTTAGGCTTGGCATGGGGGTTATTTTGTGGCTTTAGATAAAACTTTATTTTGTCCTGGTTGACTTTATTTTAGATTATGAAGTTCTCTATAAGACTGAAGGTTGGAAGGAGTACGTTTTCCAGTTTTTCCAGGTGCTATCTCTTTTGTATATGAGGGAATGAGTGCGCTGAGTTATCCATGGAGCAAAATTGGATTTTATTCTAATTTTCCTGATGAGGGTTAGAGAGTTTAGAATTCTTAGGAAAGTGCTGCTGAATTTTAGAACAGCTTCTTCTAGGGAGAAGCCATTGAGGAAGAATTGAGGAGAGCATATGGTTCAAGGTGTCTTGGTTGAAGTTAGTTTGTGACAGTCTTTGTAACAATGGAAATTATGCAATTGGAGGGAGTGTCTTTGAATATGGGTTGAAAGGTGGTCACTCAGGGTGTCAGGTAGTGTGGTAGGGTTGTGGTATAGATTAGGGTTGGAAGTGAGGATCCAGTCTAGAGTAGTGTTGGCTTTAGTGTGTTTATTCCGACAAACAGGGGAAGTGGTTAGTTGGGAGATGCTGTAGAGGTTAATACTGGCATTTGGAGAGTCTGATGTAAGAGAATTCCAGTCGATGTTCACATTGTCCAATGTAATAGTTTCATAGGAGATAGTTTGAGAGATCCAGGAAAGAAAGATGTCAAGGACAGGTATGTTGTTTCGTAAAGGTATATAGATGGTAGCAATAGCTATCTTTTATGATTGTTAAATTTACAGTTTACTATAAGGACTTCTGCATGGTGGAAATTAGGTAATGAGATTGATAGAGGGTAGAGGGACAGTTATTCTAAGTACAGTATTGCTACACCTCCCCCTTTTTTCTTTAGTTTAGCTTGGTGGATGATATTGTAGCAGCGAGGTAAGATTTCATTGTCAGGTATGTGTGGCTCTAGCCAGGTTTCAGAGAAGGTCAGAATATCGGGGATGTGGAGGGATATCCAGGAGAGTAGTTCAGTGACTTTGTTTAGAATACTTTGAATGTTAAGAGACAGTATAGTTAAGTTTCTGGTAAATGTGAAAGAGTGAGTTAAAAAAGAGGAAAATGGGGGAAGAGGGAGGTGGGGAGGAACTGGGATTGGTCCTGGGTTGGGGTGTATATCCCCTTAGAGAAGTAAATTTAGTATAAGAAGTTTTAATGGTGCATACTTAAGGTAAACAGAGTAATAATTTATCTTAATTTTAGGATATAGTGAGGGTTGTTGAAATTGTTTTATTTTGTGAAGGTGGGTGTCATGGCGGTTAAATAGTGCAGGGGAAATATGGAATCTGTGAGTAGTTGAGAGATCCGTTTGTGGGTAGGTAAGTGTAGAAACTGCTTTGGCTTTGCTGTATCAGTTGCAAAGTATATGACTTGGAATAGCCTGTTGAGGGTAATGCCAGAGTGCCTAACTACAGAGTCAATCAAATCCATTTTTTGTTTCTTGGCAAATATGGAGTCACCCATTACTAATACACTACCATTATTGTAGCTACAGCTCAATAGACCTTTAGTGACTAGGCAGGGGTCATGGAACTATTGAAACTCACTTGACTTGTGGACAAAGATGTAAGTAAAGATAGAGAGTAGTGCTATTTGGCCAAGATTTGTTCAGAAAAAGGTCTTGAGAGTTAGGTAATAATTTCATAATAACCTCAGTTAAAGTTATACATTACTAGTTAAAGAACAACCGCACCCACAGACTCAAAATACATGTTTATTTCATCATGGTTTGGTGTTTCCTACATTTTAACACCACTCTGGGACTATTTAGAGCTTTTTAGATATTTTTATACGCAATTTCTGCCTCTGACCACATGGGGTCTGGCATCTTGAAATAATTCTGACTGTTTAGTCTGTCTCTAAGTATCCCAGAATGCATTGCTTGTCTCCAAAAAATTGCATCAGATCTGCCATGTTTTCCCTAAAGCTCCTCTCATTCCACTGGTTTTACAGGCATTCACTTATATAGTTACCTACTTTTGGTTAAAATGATATCCTTTTTCAGTGACTACTTCAAACACAAGCAGTGCAAATGCTACAGAATAGAACTGAAAAGTGCATTTTATTGCTCTTTCTTCTTAGAAATGCTAACTTGATTTCTTTTGTGAAGACTGAAATCTAGTTCTTCAAGGTATCTCCCCTCCCCCTTCACACCTACCTTCCCTAGCTATCAAAGCGCTAAGGGTAATTTGACCCATTAGCTGCATGTGATTGACAGCTCACAGCAGGTGACCAGAGTAATGTACTGTTTTCTTGTCAGCCTTTCCTTCCTTACAGTGGAAGATTTGTTTTGTTGCACTCCTCCTGTCAAATTTAGAGCCAAGATCCATAGCACTGGGAATAATCACTGTTTTGCAAAGCATCACACTCCCACTTATTTTTCCTTCCAGTTTGGTTAAATAGCTAACAAAATGATGCACTATAAACACAAAATATTTCACAGACTTGCATGACAACACCCACATGCTTTTTTTAAGTGGTAATTTAAGAAAATTACGGTATTGCATACTTCTTGTAATCTGATGTAGTGCTGTCAATTAATTGAGACAGACATCTGCTTCTTATGTAAAAACATGCAATCAATGTCTATGCATGGTCACTGCAAATGTATGCTCTTAGTTTTTGCAGCTGTTACTGTGCTTCTGCCTGAACTTTGTCACTTATTGGTAGGGCTCTTCAGAAAACTGAGATTATAGTTTGACATTTTTTGCTAGGTTAAGAGTGGGCTGGGCAAGGCAGCTCTGACATCACCATGTGGGAGGTCCACTGGCTCTTCTATATAACATGCAAATAAGGCAGGGATTATATCACTTTGGGGGAGGAAATGTCCCGGTATCTAGAGCAAGAGCTCTGGCAGATGTGACATCATCATTTCAGAACCAGCTAGAGGTTTTTCAACTTGGTTTTCAAAGTGAAAGTAAAACAGTACAGAAAGGTAGGAAGACTAACAGGGAAAACAGTGAAGTGGATTACTTTTTAAAGCTGCATGGGTGATTTTTCGAATCTATATCAATGAACAGGGACTAAAAGAGACATCAGGTTGAGCAATCTGATTTAATATCCCGTTGTTGTCTTTTAAGTAAAATTTCACTGTGCACACATGATCAGAGAGCAAATTAGCAGTCTGTTTCATAATACAGGGTGCAGTACAGCATTTAAGATAGTAAATTTATCTACAGTGACTGCATGGGGAATTGCATTGAATGTCTTATTAAGGCTGATATAAGTAGCATGGACAGGATTACTTCTTTCAGTGGCATAAACCACACAATCCAAAAAGTCAACCAAATAAAAAGGCAAGACCTGTCTTCTCAAACCCTACTGACTTGGATTTAGTGTTTGCAAGTGCTAATGAAACTGACTAGGATCCACTCCATTATTTTGCAGAGAATACAAGTGAGGTTAAGGTAACAATATGACTCCACTCATACAAAAAGACAAATATAACTGCCATTCTCCAGAACTCAGGTGCCTAGAGAGATTGAGATCGAAAGGCTTAAGAGAGGTACAGCAGTAACATACTTTTTGCTAATGGCAGCAAAACAACATGGCATGTTATCCAGGCTCATGGAGCTGTTATTTTTTTGTTTTAGTAATAGCTTACCGGATTTTGCCCATAGTGATAAAGGGACGAGCAGTGGTAAATGATTCCAGGGAGTAGTTATTGGAGAGTTAGGGATGGGAAACATTTCAAATATATTTTTCAGCAAGGAAATTGCTGTCGGGTCTGTGTCAGAAATGGGAGAGTCTTAACTTTGAGCTCATCAGTTAAATGCATTTGAATTTTTGGGGAATTTGTTAATAATTTTTAAAGAAAAGTTGACAGTCTGGGGGTTAGAATTGGACAAGTTGGGGATAATATTAGTAGATATGAATGCAAAGGTAGTATTCGTAATGATAACATTAATTATATTTCTCCTTCTTATGGGAACTTGCCAACTTTCCTAGGTCAAATTGTGCATTAATGAAAACAGAAACAAATGGGCACATTTATTAAGACTCATATTTGATGACGTGTAATTGAAGTCATCTAGTATCAGGTTTAACAGATACAAAATACATCTTGTCCATGTACCTACTGAGGTCCTCAATTGAAAGTGGTCTATAATCAATAATGGTATGTTAAGTGACTTTATCAAATGGGAACTGAATGTCACAGAGACTGAAGTCAGAATCTTAAAATATTTGGCTCAGGTTAATCTATCTATCCATTTATCTATCTATCTATCTATATATAAACAAATGTCTTTATTATTCATCAGGAAAATCAACTTTTCATAATTTTGAAAATCTACATGTATGGCACCATCTTTCTGTTGTTGACAGCAAAATATTTTATCTTTCTCCTAATTTCCTTTTCTAAGGTACACTTCAGAGTCTTGCCCAGTACCAATGTTCATGCTACACTTTTCATCCTTTCCTTAACTAATCACATACATTTCTTGTATCTTACATTATGATTTTAATAAAAAAATAATGTTGCACTGCTTAATCATCTCATGTTTCATATGCTTTTTGCTTCTTACTTTTAACTATTTATATATTGCTTAGCCTTCAAGCTACGTATGCTCCCCTCTCCGATATGTTTTTTTCAGCTTTTCTCTTATTTACCTCTTCCAGCTAGCTGTCCCATCTTTTCCTAAATTTCAATCTCATTTTAGTTGATTTATCTGTCTTCTTCCACCATCATTCTTTCCATCAATGCTCCCATTTCCTCACCTATGGGCATTATTTTTTGTTTCTATTTATTTTACATCACCTTTTTGCAACTGCCGTCCAGGGGCCTATTTTGCCTTTTAACTATTTTCATGCCTCTTCTAAACACCCTAGTATAAATAGCTTTTTTGTTAATATACTGTCTCCCACCCCTTTTCCCTTCTCAGTTGTTCTAGTTTTCTTTTATAATAACCCATCTTCTCATAGTTCTAGAGTATCTGTACCCATGTACCTTCTCCTTGTCACATCTTCAGCATCTCTCAACTATGTTAGGAACATCCTTGCCAGACATGTTGGATTATAAAGATATCTGTAGAGACATTTTCATGTAAATATTTTTGAATTTCTGGACCTTTGTCACATATCTTGACATACTGGTTATTGCTTCCCACTCAATATATATTATATATTCGCTTAAGTCTTCAACACATTTCACTATTGTTTCATTCAATAAGTCCTTATTCTTATTTAGAATCCATTTCCTGCCTATTTTTAGCATTCCACACATTTCATTTCTGCTTGCCTCCTCCACTCTGTTTCCTGAATTAGCTCTGGGGGTTCACATTTTTCTTCCCAGAAATTTTTAATATGGTTCCATTTCATTTTAACACCTTTGTATTCCCACTCTAAATGTTCCTGTAATATAGACTGTTTCTTAATTTCTTCTCATGCTTTTAGCCTATCTCCCACTTGCATCTGGTCCCAGTGTAGTACAGTATCTGTCACTGTTGTTGCTTTCTTGTCCTTTTCATTGTTATTGCTTCCCTTCTTCCTCTTTGTCCTTCCTATAAGAATTATCATAACCCAACACTTCCATCCTCCTCCTCCTTTCTGCCAACATTTCCCTATCACTTTCTGCATTTATCTTGTCCATAGTAATTGTTGCTTTTCAAATTAAATCTCTTATAGTATGTCTATAATATGTTTATCTTTCATTATCTCTTTTACTCTCTTTGCATTACCATTCCATTTGTTTCCATGTTGCTTTATACTCCATATCTAGCATTCTTAATAAATTTAGTACCTCGCATGCATGTATGTATATATTCCTTTAGATAAGGGCATCCAACCCCCCCTTTGTCCATTGGTAAGGCCAATGTCTCCCATTTAACTCTAGGTCTTTCCTACCTTCAGATGAGTTTCTTAATTGTTTACTTTACTTTCTTTAACATCATTGTATACAGCATCCTCAAGAAATCCTATTCTTGATATGTTAACTGGGTTATTATACACATTTGTATAACTTGATCTTCTGGTCAATATCTAAATGCAGGGTGCTTCAGCTCCTCAGCTGCACCTTAGCCTTCTCGAGTATGCCTTTGATGTTCTTCTCTTCATCTCCTCTACTGTCCTCCCAAAATTTATTGGAAAATATTTTAATTCTTCTCCTACCATCCCTTTAATTTATTTTAAATCCTGAAATTATTCTGTATCTTCTCCCTATACCCCATAGTTGGCACACATCTTGTTTCTTGTTAGTGTAAAAAGAATATCATCAGAATATAGCACAATCGTTTTCTCACCTCCTCCCACACAATACCCTCAGATCTGGGATGTCCTTATCGTCTCTGCCAACAGTTATAAATAGATTGTAAATAGTATGGTAGAGAGAGGGTAGTGTTGCCTATTCCCTTCCATAGTGTGATATTCCCTGATAACCTTGTCATTACTTTAATCTTTGCTTTTGCCCCTTATATGTCTTCTTTATTACACCTACTCATCTTTCTGGGATTTCCCTTTCTTCTCATAGATTATATCAGTTATCCCCAGTCCACTCTTTCAAAAGCCTTATTCCATCCAAAGAGATTATTGCCATCTCCCTCTTACTAACATTGGCATCCTGTAATTTGAGCTCGAGTTCATATTAAATAATTTGTTGTGCTCCTGCAGACTATAAATCCTGCCTGATCCCCATTTTTCCATCTTGGTAAAATCTTCCCCAGCTTATCTACCTGTATTAACATAAAGCATTTGTAGCCATGATCCAAAACAGATATTGGATTATATGCCAGATCTAAAGGGCTTTACCTGTCTTTTGGTTTCCTTGTTCCTTTTTTCAGGAATCCTGGATATCCCCTGCCATCTGGATTACATTAAACAGGTGTACCTACCTCTTTACCACGTGTTCTTTTTATAGATGCCATAGTTCTGTAGCCAGACCATCATTCTCTGGAAATTTTCTTTTTGCCATTTTATTCCCAACCTTTACTATCATTTCTCTACGAATTTCTCCAATTAGCTCTCCTGCCTTCTGTTCTGTCAATTGTGGCATAACTGCCACTCCCATCCCCCTCTCCCTTCATATCTTTGGCACAAGTTAATATTTATGCAAAATAAATAAGTTAACTCTTTCACTCCAATGAAGCTCAGAAAGTTTGCACAGTAACTTCCAATGGGTGGAGGCTAAGCTGTTTGATAGAATCAAATTATATCTTCATATTTCAAACTAGCATTCATATCTCTGGAGCCATTTGTGTTACTAAAGAAGTGTAAATGGCAAACTCTTCAAAGCAAACCTATTTTTATAGTGGTAGTATTATTTAGGTTCTAGGTTTTAAATTAGATTTTATACATTTGAAATACTTTGTAAACAACTTAAACATCTCAGCAATCACTTGTTACACATATACTGTTTATAGCATTTTGTTCATCCATCTAACAGCTTTTATATGAGACTAATTATTTCTGTCTGTGCTACTTGATTGTTGAAATATTTAGAAAAGAATGACATTTATAGCAATATAAATGAATATTATTTGAACAGCAATTAATTTCTCTTTACCTGCACTAGACAGAGATCAGATATCAATGCAATTGTGTTTTCTATTGTGTAAGATTTAAGATAAAATATTTGAGTACTTTGTATGTGACATGCTTTTTACAATTATAAATGCAAATATCAACAAGCAATATTTGACGCCTAGAGGTGTCAGTAGTTGTAACTGCAGAAGCACCTACAGGCATCACCTGGCTGTAATGAGTTAATTAATTAATACACAGATATTCCATCACTGACCCCAGATGGTCTAAAAGATTTATAGGTGCTATAGCCTGTTATAGAAGGAATACCATCAGAATACTGTAGCCGAGTATCTGTAACAAGACATATGCAAATTTGTATGAGCATCAGGAAGGCCTCCAATCAGGTAATTTATTGTTTAAATTCCTAACACAGAACAGAGAACCTTTAATTCTGGTTGGGTTAGAATTTTTGAGGTTAAAATTTCTATCAAGTACATTTTTCCTAAAAGGCCCTGTGGAGGCAGAAGAAAACTTTATGAATAAAATGGAAGCCCTGATGACAGAAGGAAAGACCAGTTTTGGCAAAGTAGGCCAGCATTTCAGTTATTGTCTCTCATGGTAACATACATTGGATCTCCCTTGAATGACACCACAGAGCAAGCCAATTGTTGAAATCCATTATTTTGATAAAAAAAATATGCCATCATTTTCAGAGAAGGCAGGGTAGTGATTGAGAAATCAGTCTTATCTATTTTGGACACACACATGTAGAATATATGTCTGATTCACCCAGGGTAGAGAATCTAAGGTCATTCACTCTGATATGGTTGACAATGGCAGCACGTATACTTCAGATAAAGGAGCCTAAGGGTTCTGGTCACATCCTGAATCCTGATATCAGATAGATTGCTAACCTTGACCATTTCTCTGCAAAGCCTGGTTCATAGGTTCATAGGTAGGTACTAGGCTATTGGCCCTGAGGCCTATACAAGCCCAGCCAAAAAGGTACCCTGGCTTTTGCCACCCAAGAAAATTATTTTCCTGATCCAACCAAGCAGAGCCACAGAGGATCCCCAGGATGAAATTCCTATTTTCCATCCAGTCATCAAGATTTTTCTTGAAGAGTGCTAATGAGGAGCTTTGTTTGATATAGATAGGTAGTTTATTCCAGAGTATGTGAAGTCTCTGGGGCAGGAATCTATCCCTCCGGCATGTTCTGTTTATTGTGGTGACAGGGTTTAGATCCCTACAGCGTGTAGCTCAGAGGGATTGGGATTTCTTTAAGTGGAGCATGTCCAACAGCTCTGGGTTTGACATAGCTTTTTATGTTAGGCAGAGATCATCTCTGAGTAGGCGATATGCGACGGAGTAAAGCTGGAGTGTTTTGAGATGGTCTGCGTAGGGCATCTGTTTGAGGCTGGTAATCCTCTTTGTGAGGTATTTCTGTGGCCTTTCTAGTTGTTGTAGATGACTTATGAGGTACATACCAAAAGGAGCATTATACTCTATAATGGGTCTAATGAGTGATGAGTAGAGGGGAACAATGACCTCTTTTTTCTGGATGAGAAACCTTTTGTGATGAGGTGTGCCATGTAGAAGGATTTCGTGACTACTGTGGTGATGTGATTATCAAAGGAGAGACTACTCTCCACCTGTGTCCCAAGGTCTCTTATCGCACTTTCAGTGTTAAGTATACTACCACCTATGTTGTAGTTCATGGGTACAGAGCTTTTGCCAAAGGGGATGACAATGCACTTTTTGGCATTGAGCTTGAGGCCATGGCTTTGGCACCAGGCATCTTTCTCAGTGAGGCCCTTTTGTAGGATGTCCACATCGTTAGGAGTTTAGATTATCACTCCTAGTTTGCAGTCATCTGCAAACTTCATTAGCCAAAGACCTTCTGTGTTAGCCTGTACATCAGAGAAGTAGACACCAAACAGGAGAGGACCCAGGACTGAACCCTGTGGTAGTCCACTTGTCAATGGTCTGAAATCGGATTTGGAGTCTGCTACTTTCACAGTGTGGGTTCTGTCAGTGAGCCAGTTGGCAACCCATCTTGTGACATAGGGATTTATACCTAGTTTAGTGAGTTTATCTATAATTCCAGAGTGGGGGATGGTGTCGAAAGCCTTGGCAAGATCTAGATAGGCTGTGTGAACCACCTTTCCCTTGTCTACGGCTTTAGCGACTGCTTCAAAGAAGTCTATCAGGTTTAAGAGACATGATCTGCCTTTTACAAACCCGAAATGGGTGGGGTCCAGAGTTTGGAGATTACCAATGTCTTTTTTCATAAGTTCCATGATGATATGTTCCATGGCCTTGCAGACCAGGCTCATCAGGCTACTGGGATGGTAGTTCATGCGGTCCGTGGTGGCTCCCCCCTTGTGGAGTGGGATAACCGTCGCTGTGTGCCATTCAGCAGGCACAAAGCCTGAGGTGAGGCTATGATTGAACATGGTACTTAGGTGGGGTGCCAGTTCATTCTGTAGTTCATGTAGACTGCAGCCTGGGATGTTGAATGGTCCCATGGATGCTGTGTTCTTCGATTTGGAGAGTGTGTTTTTTACCTGTGCAGCCGTGATTACAGGAACTTTGCATTCTTCTGGTATAGAGATAGGCTTTTTAGTGGGTGAGAGGGGGGGTAAAGTTAGTACTGAATTGCAACCCTGGAATGCGAATATTAAGTAAGGGGGGGTGTGGGGGGGGGAGCATAGCCCCCCATTTTGCAAATAGTTTTTTCCGAAAAAAAAAATATATATATATATATATATATATATATATATATAGATATATATATATATATAGATATATATATATATATAGATATATTAATGTATGTTCAATGGATACACCTTCATTATAACAGTGAATACACTACAATTATGTGGGGGGGGCTATGCCCTCAACACACCCCAATGTGGGGGGCTATGTCCCCCACACCTCCCTTACTTAATATTCTCTCTCCAGGGTCGCACTGCAGTGGGGCAGGGGCTATATTTCATTTTCAACTAAATGAAATTCGACCAAATGGCTTTCAGTCAAATGAGCTTTCAGTGAAGTGGGCTGCCTGAAATCATTTTTGACCAAATGAAATTCAACCAAATAAACGGGATCCATATAAATATATGTATATATATATATATATATATATATATATATATATATATATATATATATATATATATATATATATATATATATATATATATATATGGGTTCATGTCATTTGATCGACAGTTCATTTGATCGACAGTTCATTTGGTCGACAGTTCATTTGATCGACAAGCATTTGCCCCCTTCCCCAATGTTGTGCGACCCTGGAGTTGATATATATAGTTAGGGGGGGTATGGGGGGCGAAGCCCCCCACCTAAAATGCTTGTCGATCAAATGAACCGTCGACCAAATGAACTGTCGATCAAATGAACTGTCGATCAAATGACATGAACCCATATATATATATATATATATATATATATATATATATATATATATATATATACATACACACACACACACACACAGGGAGAGATGTTAAGTAAGTTACCTTTGCAAATGGAAACTACATAGGCAAAATAGAATACCACTTCTCTACAAGTTATAGGTCCCCCTCTATCACCGAGGAAACACTTATCATGTATTTAAACTTATAGGAGACACTCACCATACAACCCAATACCTTGTTCAAGGGCAACATTTATTACCCCATTATTACTGGGAATCCTATATGGCACTAAACATACAAGCGCAGAGATTCCTGGATTTTGTAGTCACAAGCTCCATAGACCAGATTGTCAGTACTCCAACCAGTAGTGCAACCATACTGCATCTGGTCCTCACTAATATGAGGGAGTGCAGCACACCCTCTAGTGTAATGTTGTCTCAAGTAAGGTCAGACCACAAAAAAGTCTCCTTTAAAGTAAAATAAAACCTGGACCCCAGCTGACCATGGAATATTCAGGAACCACTCTAAGGCTAACTTTCTGATATTAAGTGATAACCTGGCAAAATTTGAACACCCCCCATAAACCCTGAGAACACTTCTGTCTATGCAGAACTGTTCACAGAAGCCCTATGCAAGCATGTTAATAGCTGCATATAGGCAGCTATACCCACTATGAGGAAGCACAGAACTAACTCAAAAAACAAGCCACCATAGTGGAATTACAAAATCGTTAGTCTGTATAACAGAAGGAAGAATTATCATGGCAAGTATTAGGAGGTGAAGCACCCAGTAGGATACAAGCGCTGTCATCAAACTAAACAAACAACTCAAAGGACAATTACAGTCTACCAAAGCCGAATATGAGGTAAATTTGGCCTCTAATGCCAAGGAGAGCCACAAGACATTCTTTAGCTATATCCACAACCTCAAAGGCAATACACAATTGTGTACAGAGCTCATTGTATATGGAGCCAGCTATACTGATTCAGAAAATATAGCAAATTACAGGCTGGCAAATTCAGCTCCAACTTTACCCCTCTGTCCTCAACCTTCCCTCAGGAAATACTTTCAAATATGACTCTCCCTTTATCACTGGGGAGCAGCTCCTTAATGCTTTCTCTAAGGCAAGAACACTGCATCAATAGGCCCATACAATATCGCAGGATGTCGTCTAAATAATATGAAACATTACCTATCAGGGCCTCTGGAATTGTTATTTAACTGTAGCCACCAAACAGGCTTCTTGCCTAATGAATGGAGCACAGTAGTCCCTCTGCACAAAAGTGGGCCATCTACAGACTGTGGACAATACAGACCCATAAGTCTCACTAGTCTTATATGCAAAACCATGGAAAGAGTTATCATGGAAATGATCCATAATGATATAGTAAACCTCCAGACACTGGATCCAATCCAGTTTGGTTTCATCAAGGGCAGGCCATGTCTACTTAACCTGTTGGATATCTTTGAAAAAGTAACCAAAGCAATGGATGAGAGCAAAATGGATGCCACTGTCTACCTTGACCTGCCCAAGGCATTTCACACAATATGTGTGAATATAGTATAAGTTAATAAGGGTTAATATTTTCTTATTATATTCTAATAGAACAAAGCATACCTTTATCATTGTTATATGTGTCAATGATTTTAGGCATGGGCAATAATTTTTCCATAATATAGCAACTCTTCTTTTTTTTTTTTTTTTGACATATTGTGCACCAGATAATATAGAATAATAATTAGCATTGTCTGTCTTTCTCTTCTGTCAATAGGTGTGTTTCTTGTAAAAAGTAACAAGAGTTAAATAACTTCAAATATTTGTTTAGACTACTCCTCTTACAACCATTATTCAATCCAATAACATTTATGGAAATACAGTTAATAAATGTCATTTGTCATACAGGCCAGCAGTGTAGATGTAACTCTCTTAAAATTAAAAAAAACCAAGAAAGTGCGGCTTTCACTGACAAACAAGAAATCCAAACAAAAAAAGCCGTAGAGCGGAAAGCAGTACTCTTCCTATTCCAAACCACGAAAGTGACACCAAACAACTTCTTAAAATTAACTATATGGACCTGGTATAATATTGTTACTTTGTTAAATAACTGCTTATTAATAGTCATATTAACATTAATACTTAAAGTTTAATAAAATACATAATAATTGTTATTGTAGTCACCCACAAAATAACAAAAATTGTTTAATGTAAGTAAACATTTATTTTTAAAATTCTTCAAACCTCTTATGGAGTCTAACACTCTGTGCTTGAAAAGTCTAACCATCCAAGCAAACCCCCTCATCTACTATTCTAAAAAGTCCAAACCCCTCTGCTTCAATTAAACAAAATTGTCTTAAACAGCAAATGAACACAAGCCTGTATCCTTTAAAACCGGTAAATATTTGTGAAAAATAATAGAAGTATTATATGTCCAAAGTTGTTGTTTAACTTATATATTTATTATTTTTATATGTTCATTAAAATACTAAGAGACAAATACAATTTCTTCTTATTGTTTGATAACTATATACAATCTTGAATGCCAGCTACTGTCATCTTGAAAAGGTGAGAAACTTATGTGCTGCAGTTAAAGCTTCCATGTCTATATTAGAAGACCGAAGTTTTAAATATTCAAACACTGTATGGGTGACACCATATGAGCAAATATTTAAAACCTTGTAAGTGTGAATGGAGATCGCCATAGGGAATTCTTCCCTTTACTTCAATGTAGTGTGATCTCAGAATTGGTATATTTAAGAAGTAGGGAGTGTGGGGGTGCAGGGGGGCTTGCCCCCTACTCAGAGCGATCAGGTAGTTTTTTTGTTTTATTTTTACATTTTTTATTTTGCTTTCTAGGTTTTACAACTTTGTTCATATGGTGTCACCCATGTGGTATTCGAAGTTGTAAAACTTCGATCTTGTAATATAGACCCAAAGATTCCTACTATGTGCCTCACAAAAAGATCAATTTCTTTCCCAAATCATCTGTTTTCATTCAATGAAAATGTAATAAGAATAGATAAATAGATATCATGAAACATTTAAACAATAATGTATTGATATTTGTGCTCAGCAGTTTACTAAAATAAACTAACACATCTTATGTCATCCCTATTAAACTAAGGTTAGTTTCTTTGTTTTTGTATATGATAACTCCAAGTGTAATGATAACATACTCATGATATTAATATCAAGCTTCTAATAAAAAGGTTGCCAGTGTCATATATATTTGTTCACATGACTATTAATGTAATGATTCTATGAAACATCTTAATATGTACATTTAATATAGTCTTCAAGAAATGTACTCCAGAATATATCACAGTATTTATTTTTTATTTTTTATTTTTTATTTTGCATTTGTTGACTGGGCTAGTCTAACTGGATACATGTCCATTTTCAGTAGAGGCCCGGGGAGATAAGCTCCAAGATAGGACAATGGAATTAACACAATGACAACTAGGAAACATGAGACAAATAAATCCTATTAACAGTAGATATTAGAGATTATTACAGTAAAGTTTACAGTGCAGAATACAGGCATAACATAGGATGCTAATACAAGTACATCTAGCACTATTTTGTTTTCCTTTTTAAATGATAAAGAGCAACACTTCTGACAGATCTTAATGCAAATATAACAGTCACCAAATCTTTGGTTTACATGCTTTGCATAGCTTTATTATTGTTTCTCTTATTTAACAAACTATACTGCTTTATGTGACATAAATGGTATTTCCATATGCTTATCTTTCATTCAAAAAAGATATTTTTATTTTATTTTATTTTTTTATTTTTATTTTACATTTGTTGACCGGGCTAGTCTAGCTGGATATATGTCCATTTTCAGTAGAGGCCCGGGGAGAAAAACTTTTGGTAACCTACTATAGCATAGATAATTATATTATTAATCTATGATATCTTAACAGTGCACTATAACTTAAATTTTAATTTAAGTAACCCAGAAATCAGAGTTTAAGTGTTATATTGTATTCCCCATTCACAATCTTATGGTTTCATTGACTTTGTTCAACTGAGGTCATAGTGACATTTGAGCTAATGCATTATTCATAGGTTCCATCTATTATTTAAATTAACCTTCTAAAGCTGTCCACCAGTTAAAATCATAAGCTGTTAACACCCCTGATTCTCTGCATGGGTGGGAAACTTCACAAAGCTCGAGCTGTTTACCAGAGAAAGCTTCAAGTGCTTAAGTAAGATGAGAAAGTTCAAGCAGAAAAAAACTTACTTCTACTTTTTACGAATACATCCTGTAGCCAGACAACATGTTTTTCTAATTCTCTGACAGTGTTTCATCTTATTATCAAGACTAAGGAACAGATCTATAAAGAGAAGTTATATTAAATCTTTTCCAAGCATCCCAGTATTTAATTTGTGAACTATAACATTAAATATATCCACAGAGAAAGGAATTATCCCCATCCCCCAAAAACAAGCACATCTGAATTCATATGGTAAAACACAACAGCTACACATTATCAAGCCTATACTCTAATAAGGTGAACAGCTTTCAGGTTATACTATTAGTAATGGTAAAACAACTTATAATGCTATACTGAATTACAGTCAGGCAGGGCAACATCTACATTCATAAAATTATGTTTGTCTGTTTATCTCTCTGTAAGGCATTTTTTCACTGTTAATGTTTTTAAAACATGAAATGCTACTTAAGCACAAGACCCTTTTTAGTAAATAATTTCCTCTTTATGGGAATAAGACACATTACAGAATTAGATATATAAAGTAATGTAATCTAACTTAGTGCAACTACAACAGACACAGACACAAAGCATACATTACCTTAATGGCAACTAACTTTGAATGCAACACCATGGTGTAAATTTTGGTATAGGGGCTATATGCTTCTTTAAAAAGGAAGACTGAGACTAAAAAAGACCTAATAATATTTGGTTATAACATATCAAGAAAATATTGGCTGTTTATAAAATAGTCAAGTATAACATAAAAAGGTTAGGTTACCTTGTAATAGAAGACTTCTTGTTGATTTTCTATCTTCTGTTTATGTTATGGACAAGTATGATATATTTTCCAGTATTGCTTTTTTTAAAATGAAGATAAAGATTAGCCATATTTATATAAGGACAAAAGCAATCTGTAGCACTTTGTTATTTTCTTTATATATAATTTAAGAAACCAGTCATTTTTCTTTTATTTTTTTCTTCATTTCATTTACCTTCCATCCATTTTTTTTCTGCTTGTCTTTTCAGGGATATAATGGACCAATGCATATCTTCTGTTTGTGCTAATATTTTATTAGTTTTAGATATGGCAATGCTGGTTCCAGATCTTTGGAGAGTTTAGTTTCATCTAAAGGAATATTCTTTAATCTGGCAGGAAACACTAGATGTACTTTTATTTATTTATTTTCTGCATTGAGAAGAGGAAATTGTTTTCTCTTGGATATTACTGCTGCAGAATAGTCATTGTCAAAATTAATGTTACATCCATCTATTCTGAGTGGTGATTTAGCCCAGGCAGCCTTAAGAACATGTTATTTATCATGAGAGGAACAAAATAACAATAACAGACCTCAAAGATGTGTTTTTAGATGCAGGAGTAACTAAGGATCTATGCGCTCTCTCTATTCTGAATGAGACTGCTCCTGAGAAGTCTAAACTTTTAGGGAGCCAGGAAGATAAAAAAAAATGTTATTACCTTCCATTATTTCAGGTAATCCAGATATACAGATTTTATTCCTGTGAGATGTGTTTTCAAGGTCATCAATTTGGGCTAGGAGAAGAGTATTTTGCTTTAACAGGAACTCAGTATTGTTTTCATCCTCAT